>NW_007740428.1:13880-15224 GCF_000696425.1 Galeopterus variegatus | reverse complement strand
CCACCTTTATGAACTCCTTAGGTCTCTCTTCCTCTTCCCCTGATCCCCAGCATCCCCAGCTTGGCTGATGTTACATTTTTCTAGTTGTAAATTGGTTGATTTGTGGGAGAGTGTGATGCTGGGGACCATCTATTCTGCCATCTTGACTGGACTCCCTACAGTAATCTTTTTATTAGCATATTAAAGAATTCAAGAAATAGCTGTTTACTACATAAAATCCTAAACATAACCACTAGAAGAGATAAAAACAGATTACAATATTTCCAAATTGTCAGAAGGAATACACACCCTTATACCGCAATTTCCAAAATAAAAATAGGAAAGTCATACAAGAGAGTCATAGTTTATTACCACTCACTGCCTCACTTTCGAAATTCTCTATTGGTGCTTCCTTTGCCTCCCAAATAAACTACTTGCACTTGAACCCTTAAATCAGGGTTTGCTTCTATAAAAATTAAACTAAGACAGCTGGTACCAGAAGTGGTTCTTAGGATGCAGATTGTTGAGATGAGATTCTGGAATCAAATAATTCACTGGATAGATAGCAACAAAAGCCCATTGCTAGTGGAATGAGGTGGTTATAACCATTGGTATGCCCTAGCATCACAGGTGCTAAGACTCATCTGCAGTGAATTGGGATGGGGTACAGGATAAAGATGTTCACCGGCATATGCAATTATCTCTAGCATGTGAGAGATATGATGAGCAATGGTAACTATTGGACTATGAAATTGTTGTTGTTAAATGTCATCAGTATGCTAAAGGGTGAAAATAAACTCTGGTCATCCAATTTTCAAGTCAGGGCATAGTGTCAAAGGCAGCATTTAAAAAGACCTTCATCTACAATTAGAGGCCAGACTGCATGAAAATTCAACTGAAGAACCAGTTTGTGAGAAGTATCAGTGAAGACGCTGAATTCACAGCCTCAGCAAGTCTCATGTAAAAAAGTCAAGACTCCAATAGGAAAAGAGTTGGATACTGAAAATTGGTATTAAGACATCCATGTGGATATGCTTGAGATATTTCAGTTCTCCTGAAACCTTGAACCTGCAGAAGTGGCCCTCTCTCCCTTGCTGGAAGATAGCAGCCTCCCTTTACCTGGAAACATAAAGAGGCCTCATCTGAGTCAGATGCTTCAGAGAAAATAATTGTTTTTCTCAAGATCTAGTGCTACCTCCCTCATGGCTTTTAGACTTAATAACAGGAGGCAAGGCTCAGACTGGTGTGATCTGATGACAAGGGAGAAGTAATTGGTTCTGCTTTCAGAGGAAAATGATTATTCCCCAGAAGAGTTATTGGACTTGGCTAATATATATTAGCCAGAGCTGGAAAAAGATATGGGGG
>NW_007740428.1:12211-13559 GCF_000696425.1 Galeopterus variegatus | reverse complement strand
GTTTCCTTGAATCTTAGAGGCAATGTCAGCATACTTATAAGTGACATAGAGATACTTTTACTGCCACGGCAAAGTGTTGAGGAAGGAGCCCAAAGTCTCAGAGGTGTATGGATGCTTGAAAAGGATTTATTATATAAAACCAAAGAAGGTATCAGATTACTGTATTCCCTGAGAAGAAACAAAGAACACTTCTTTCACTAAAGCAATAAAGAAAACATTACTATACCTCCAGTAAGGGATTAATATCCAGAATGTGCAAGGAACTCAAACAACTTCACAGTAAAAAAACAAATAATCCAATTTAAAAATGGTCAAAGGAGATGAATAGACATTTTTCAAAGGAAGACATACAAATGGCCAACAGTTACATGAAAAAATGCTCAACCTCACTAACCTTCAGGGAAATGAAAATCAAAACCACATTGACATACCATCTCATTCCAGTTAGACTGGCTATTATCAAAAAGACGGAGAATAACAAATGCTGGCAAGGATGTGGAGAAAAGGGAACTCTTCTACACTTTTGGTGGAATTATAAATTAGTGCAGCCATTATGGAAACAGTATGAAGGTTTTTCAAACAACCACAGATAGAACTACCACATGATCCAGCCATCACACTTCCCAGTATATACCTGAAGGAGTGGAAATCATTATTTCAAAGGAATACCTGTAATCCCACATTTACTGCAGCTCTGTTTACAATAGCCAAGAGTTGGAACCAACTTAAATGTCCATTACTGAGGACTGGATAAGGAAAATGTGGTATATTTACACAGCAGAATCCTACTCTGCAATAAAAAAGAATGAAATTCTGCCATTCACAGCAACATGGATGAACTTAGAGAAAATTATGTAAAGTGAGATAAACCAGGCACAGAGAGAAATACCTAATGTTCTCTCTCATAAGTAGGAGCTAAGAATGGAAGAAGGAAGAAAATAAAGACCACAATAAAACATTGAACTTTCAGAGGGTGATAACAGACCTATAGCTACTAGAAGTGGGAAGGGGACGAGGGATAGGAAATAGCTTGGTTGGGTTCACAAAGAATAGTTATGATTTATATTTATAAATCATGTGTATATTTATAAATATAGTTATGATTTAATATAATGATTAACATGCTAATAATATTGATTTGATCACCACATACTATACACAAATATTGATAGTCAACTCTGTACCCCATATATATGCATAATCAATTACATTTCAATTCAAAAAATAAATTAAAAAGAAAAAGAAAAACATTACGAGAAGGATCCCAGCTTGGTGAGAAGTTCAGTGATATGAAATGCTTCTATGGACCTACACTTCCTGGACTCAGTTGAGCATAACAAGATTCTAG
>NW_007740428.1:7917-11286 GCF_000696425.1 Galeopterus variegatus | reverse complement strand
TAATCAATTATATTTCAATTCAAAAAAGAAAAATAAAAAGAAAAACATTACGAGAGGGATTCCAGCTTGATGAAAAGCTCAGTGATACGAAATGCTTCTATGGACCTACACTTCCTGGACTCAGTTGAGGATAACAAGATTCTAGAACACTTGAATCTAGAAATTAATGCCACCACTAATGACATAAAGGATACAGCACAGGTTGTCATTATTATTTTTCTATTTAATTCAGCAGTCTGGCCTCTGCAGAAACTGGATGGCTCCTGGAGAATAACTGTAGACTGCCCCAAGTTCAACCAATAGTAGACCCAAAAGCAGTGCTATACCATGCATGGGATCGTTTATAAGGTCTCCAGCACATGGTGTACAGTCAGTGATTTGGGGAATGTATTCTTTTCTATTCTGCTAGAAAAGAAGATAAGAGACAGTTTACTTTCACTTGAGATGAACAACAATATTCATTCACTATTTTTTCTCAAAGCTACGTTAAGTCTCTTACCCTCCTTCATAATATAGTCTGAAGATCTCTGACCACCTAAGCATCCTCAAAACATCATACTGATCCATTACAATGATAACATCATGCTGATAGAGCAGTTGCTAGAGTTTTAGAGGCCTTGTTAAAATACATGTGCTCCTACGCGCATGAAATAAACCCTATTAAAATTCAGGAACTTAACACTTTGGAAAATTTTTTACAGGTTCAATGCTCGGGGGCATACTAGAACACCCCTCTCCAGAGTGAAATTTACAAAGAAAGAGGCACAGTGTCTTGGGAGGCCTCTTAAAGTTTTGGAGGCAACATATTCTATGGCTGGGAATATTGCTTCAGCTTGTATACCAGTGGCACAGAAGTCTGCCAGCATTAAATGGGATGCATGAGAGGAAAGGGCTCTGAAGCAGCTCCTATTTGCAGCACAAGCAGCTCTGTTGCTTGGGACACATAATAGAACAGATATCACAATGTTGAAAGTTGTTGTGGTAAGAAAAGTAGCAGTATGGAGCGATTACAAGCCTCAGTAGGAGATTAATTCAGGTCCTGGATTCATGAGCAAGTCCATGTCATTCGTTGCAAAAAAAACTTACATCTTTGGAGTAACTGCTCCTGGTCTGTTTCTGGGCCCTGATCAAGGAGTGCTTGCACAAAGGGCATCATGTGGCCATGAATCATGTAGCCATGCATCCATGAGCTGGATCCTATCAGATTCTCTAATAAATGAAGTTAGACAAGCATAACAGCAATCTATCATATGATGAAATTGGTACACTTGGATTGAACCCAAGCAGAACCAAAAGACATGGGTAAACTATAATTCAAATATATATGAATAGAAGTTTTCCTTTCGTACCTCCAATGCCACTCCCATTGAAGTAATCAATGTCGACAGGTTTGTGTGTATCCATCATAGTTCTCCCTGTGTTCATAAACACATGCATATACATGCACATTTTAATTATTATATAGGTTTCACCTTTTAAAAAATGTGATCAGTGCTGCACGTTGATCTACAACCTGATTCGTTTTCATCTAACAGTGACTGTATACAATAATTCTCTCCAGGTCAGTCCATGAATACCTAATTAATTATTTTTATTTTCTTCACAACATTTCCCAGAAAGAATATATTTTCCTTTTCTTCTAATGATGGCTATTCAAGTTATTTAATTTTCTTTGCCGCTACACATAATGCTGCAATATATGTAATTTTATGCATTGACTTTTATATTTCTGTGGCCTAGATTTTTAAAGGAGGGTTTTCTGAATTAAAAGCCACATAAATACATCATTTTAAATGAAAACTCTCAAATTATTTTTTGAAAATGGAGGCATTCACACTATCAGCAATAAATAATGAGTGTACATAGCAACATAGCCAAATGACATCACCATCATTGAAAACCATATTTCATCTGCATTGAAAGATACTGCTTTAGCACTTTAATTTTTTCTTCCTTACTTAACCAAAAATGATATTGAACATTTTTTTATATATTTCTGGCAATTTGCATTCCCATTTTTGTGAATTATGTGTTCATTCATTGGCCCATTTGCCTATTTTATTAGTAGTAGTATGAATTTGAGTTTGTTCTTTGAATATTAGGGACACTACCTCATTGTTTGGCACATGTAAAGTGGTATTTTCTCTAATTTTATTATTTCCCTTCTAATACTGTCTATGGGTTTTTGATCATTCCTTCATAACTTCTAGCTTGCATTTCTGGATTAGAAAGTATTCACACACTGAAAATTGCACAAACATTCACTTAAGTTTTCTTCTAATATATTTTTACATTTATATTCTCAATCAATTTCTATATTATTTTAACACCCCCATCATGTCACAGAGAACAAGACTGAGGCAAAAAAATACTTGAGAACTTCTTCATGTTTAAAATAATCTGTGAACTGGCAGAACCAGGACTCACATGCAGCATCTGATTCCCAGTCCAGTGTTCTTTCCATTATATTTTTTCATCAACATCTGTGGCACAACACAAATAAAGTCCTATTTTACCTACTTTATAGAAAATTTTTCTTTCCAAATTTTCTCCTGAATGCATCTTTCACCTCCTTGTTCCTCAAGCTGTAAATGAGGGGGTTCAACATGGGGATTACAACAGTGTAAAATAGAGAAATCACTTTATTGATATCCAGGGAGGAGCCTGAGCTAGGTTGAACATAGATAAAGAAAAGAGTCCCGAACAAGATGCAGATGGCTGTCAGGTGAGAAGAGCAGGTGGAGAAGGCTTTCCACCTCCCATCTGCAGTCTGGATCTTTAAGATGGCCACCAGGATGCAGACATAGGAGATCATGATGATCAGGCCAGTGAGTACTCCTATGGCTCCAGCCAAGACTAAAAGCACCAACTTATTGATCCAGGTGTCTGCACATGCTAAGAAAAGCAGTGGGGAAATATCACAGAAAAAATGATTGATGACATTTGGACCACAGAAGGGTAGGCAAAAGGTGAGAACTGTATGAGTCATGGTGCTTATAAGAGCCATGGCATAAGGCCCTACAACCAACTGGACACAGACTCGATGGGACATAATGAGTGTATACAGCAGGGGCTTACAGATGGCCATATACCGATCATATGCCATGGAAGCCAGGAGGAAACACTCAGTTGCCACATAGAAACCAGAGAACCACATCTGAACAGCACAACCCATGAAGGAGATGGCTTTTTTCTCTGCCAACATGTCACGCAGCATCTTAGGAGCGATGGAAGAGGAGGAGCAAATGTCTACAAAGGACAAGTGGCTAAGGAAAAAGTACATAGGAGTGTGGAGTCTGGGATCAATCCATATAAGGGTGATCATCCCCACGTTACCCCCCAGTGTGATGAGATAAACAAAGAGAAGCA
>NW_007740428.1:4212-6532 GCF_000696425.1 Galeopterus variegatus | reverse complement strand
TTAATCAGAATAATAGAATTATTGCTCCCAATTTTCTTTAATACTGTAAACCTATTTAAGGTATAAATTTTGGCAGGTAATACCTGTTTTATTAATAAAATATCTAAAATGTCAAATGCTTAATATTTTTGCTTAGACAAAATTTTCAGATAAATACTATTTTTGTGACGTATTAGTCAAGAAGGAGGATATCAAACTGTTTAAAATTACAGTGAAAAGAGCAAGGTTCTAGTTTCATATATGTTTATAATCAACTCAGATAATTTCTTCTACATACAAAAGTGAAACATCATGCCTCAGTCACATGATATAATAAGTAAGATGTAAAATTTGAAATGCACGAGTGACAAAACAACACTTAAATAATGTTTAGGACTTTTAAATTGTTATTGGAGAATAGATCTATGCAATGCATCTTCTACAGGATAATTGCTTATTAATGTGAACTATTAACACCACTTATTATTTTTAGAAATCTACAGCCTAGATGGGGAGACAGGACATAGAAATTTTAAAAATCCTACAGCTCAAAGCAGTATTTGTTAGGTTCAAGGCAAAACATGCCACAGGATAAGGATGAATAAGGAAGGATCACTGTGAGCTAAGTGACTGGGAAAAATATTACTTTAATATTATGTCTGAAACAGTTGTAAGGTTATACTGGAACCCACAAGCAATGGTTCTGGGTATTTATGGATGAACCAGGTAACTGTGTGTTGCAGTGAGAAAGATCCTGCTTTCAGTCCTGCTGCTATTTAGTATGTGAACATGGATAACACGCTTTACCTCTTCTGTAAAAAGGGTGATGATCTTTATGCCTTTTTAATCTCTAGCATTCTATGACCATAAGATTTTTTCTGAACATTGTAGTAGCTGCATATTTTTAAAGTTGCAGTGAGAAAGCTCCTGCTTTCAGTCCTGCTGCTATTTAGTATGTGAACATGGATAACACGCTTTACCTCTTCTGTAAAAAGGGTGATGATCTTTATGCCTTTTTAATCTCTAACATTCTATGACCATAAGATTTTTTCTGAACATTGTAGTAGCTGCATATTTTTAAACATAAAAGCCATGCCCAGGTTAAAAGGGTAAAAAAATCATGTGTTTAGTCGTATGAAGAGCTCGACTAAACACCAAAGACCGCTCTCATCGGTATACCTGGGGTAGCAAGTTTACATTCCTAAAAGTCAAATTCATTCTGAAGATTTTCCACCATATTTCAAAATTTATTTTCATCCAGAAACTGTGTGAAACTTACCTCCTAAAGAATTTAGTTTTCCCCATCAACTGTATCAAGGGGAATGGAAAATCCCAGGGTTTACTGGTCAGAAAGTCAGGTTGGAAGATTTAATTTCCTTCTTTGTAGTGACCTTCTGCAACAGGCACAGCATGCTAGGCTCCTGGTGAACAAGGTTAATCTCCATGCTGATAAGCCCAGAAGTAAAGAGATGCTCCGTGATCTTCACACTGACTCCTGTTCAGCACAATATAAGGGACACATGTTCTTGATAGTTTTAAATATTTTAAAGCCAAGTCTCTGAAGAACTAAAATCTCCAGAGCTTACACCTGAGGGACAAAATTAAAGTGATCTTATTAGCATATGTGCCAGGTTTATTTCCAAAATAATGTATTGTCTCAGGCAGAAGATTCCTGAGAAAACAATGTTTTTTCCCTTTGGGATCCTCGTTTAGGAAAAAGAGACCCTCTTTTTTTCCATCTTTAGGGAGTGAGCTGTTAAGCAGCTAGCACCAGCTAGGGTAAAGTATTGTGCTGCCTGGATCCTGAACATGAACAATGTAGATTCAAATCCCAGATTCGCAGTTGTCATTTTGGGCAAGTGGGATGTGTGTGTGTGTGTGTGTGTGTGTGTGTGTGTGTGTGTGTGTGTGTGTGTGTGTGTGTGGGGCTGGTTGGTTGTTTTAACTCCCTTTTCCTCAATATCCTCATTTTCAAAAATGAGGATACTCATATTACCTGGTTCACAGAGGGAGAATTAAATGATTAATGCAACATGCTTACAACATGAACAGGTATACACAAGATAACTACTTATTAACATCAGTTGCTATATTTAGAAACCTACAGCCCAGTTGTACAGGAAGGACTTAGGAATAAAAAGAAAAACTTTATTTTCATACCCTTAGTGTCCTACAGGTCTATAAAACCAGACACACAGACCAACAGAAGTGAATAGAGAGCTCAGAAATAAACCTACACATATATGGTCAGCTAATCTTTAACAGGGGAGCCAAGAATACAGAGTGGGAAAAGGAAAGTCTCTTCAATGAATGGTGCTGAGAAAAATGGATATCCACATGC
>NW_007740428.1:2270-3400 GCF_000696425.1 Galeopterus variegatus | reverse complement strand
TAGGATCCGAACCCGCAGCCTTGGTGTTATCAGCACTGCACTCTACCGAGTGAGCCACGGGGCGGCCTGCTTAAGGATAATTCTGACAAAAGATGTTCAAAATCTGTACCCTGAAAACTATAAAACATTGCTTAGAGAAGTTTAAAACCTTAATAAACAGGGAGTAATACTATGTCTATGAGTTGGAAGAGCTAATATTGTTAAAATGTTAAATTGATTTGTAGATTTAATGCAATCTGAAAAATATCCCAGCAGTATGGAAAGCAAAGGGCCCATAATGGCTATAGCAATTTTGAAAAAAAAAAAAAAATGATAAGTTGAAAGAATTATACTACCTGTGTTTGGAACATTTTTTAAAATGTTTTAATTGACATGTAATAATTGTATATACTTATGGAATACAATTTGATATTTTGATATATGTATACATTGTGAAATGATTAAATCAAGATACTTAACATATTCATCACCTNGAGTAAAATAGTAGTGAATAGTGGCTACCAGAGGCTGGGAAGGAAAGGGGGAGGGAAAGAGATTGGTCAATGGGTACAAAGTTACAGGTAGCTAGGGAGAATAAACTCTGGTGTTCTGGAATAACCATAGCTAGTAATATGACCATAGCTAATAACATTGTGCTGTACTTCTAAATATCTAGAAAAGAGTCTCTTGACTGTAATAATCACAAATCAACAATGTTTAGGTGATATATATGCCATCTGCCCTAAATGGAGCATTACACAATATAAGCATGTACTGAAACAACACACTGTGCCCTATAAATATGTACAATAAAAATAAATAAATAAATAAAAGTAACTCATCATATTAAAAGAATTTTTAAAAGGATTATTTCCATAGGTACAATAAAAAGCATTTAAAAAATTTCAACATCCATCCCTGATAAAAACACTTATTAAAATGGGAGTAGAAAGAAACTTCCTTAACCTGATAAAGGCAATTTATAAAAACAACTAAACAAAAACAGCTAGAGCTAACATTAGACTTAACAGTAAAACATCAAATAATGTCTCCCCCAAATCTGGAACTAGACAGAGATATCTACTCTTACCATTTCTATTCAGCATTGTACTTGAGAGTCTAGCAACTACAATAAGACAAGAAAAAGAAAT
>NW_007740428.1:0-310 GCF_000696425.1 Galeopterus variegatus | reverse complement strand
TTGTTTTGATAGTAGCCACTCTAACAGGTGTGAGGTGATATCTCTTTGTGGTTTTAATTTGTATTTCTCTGATGATTAGTGACGCTGAGCATTTTTTATGTATGTATTGGCCATTTGCATATCATCTTTGGAGAAATGTCTATTGTAGTTCTTGCCCATTTTTTAAAAATGGTTATTTCTTTTCTGGCTATTGAGTTGTCTGAGTTCCTTATACATGAGTATTTTGGATATTAATCCCTTATAAAACATACAGTTCGCAAATATTCTCTTCAAATCTGTGGGTTGTCTCTTCATCCTGCTAATTGTCCCC
>NW_007740427.1:42260-42649 GCF_000696425.1 Galeopterus variegatus | reverse complement strand
ACTTCACACCCAGCAGCCTTAGAATAACAAAACCCACTTGTCCAGGAAGAATATAATTACTGAAAACAGATTAAGATTTTTTTGGCTCTCTTCCGGGGTCTGTTTTTAAGGGTATTTCATAATAGGGATATAATGTCAGATTACTGTGTTTTAAAGTCACTTGGGAGAGTTACCTTCTGTGTGGTTATGTTCCCAGCTGGATTTGCATATAAGTACATTTAATTCATTTTACTTTTGGTTTTTAGGGATTGCATTATTAAAATTTAATCTGATATTATTATTGTGTATAATATTTATATGGTTTCAAAGTCAAATATAAAAACTAGATATATAAGGAAGCTTTGTTTCTTTCCTTGTTTCTTCTTCCCTGTTCCCTCCATCACCTTATA
>NW_007740427.1:39045-39522 GCF_000696425.1 Galeopterus variegatus | reverse complement strand
TTGTTTGTTTGTTTGTTTTGTTTGCTTTGTTGTATGTTTAAGTATCCTATTAAGTGGGGTAAACAAACTGTTATTAACTGTACAATTTGGGTAGGTACAGAGTAGATGAAAAAAATGGTTGCAGAAGGTTAACATTCCAAATAAGTTGAGTCCTGGATCTCTCTCTCTCCTCTCTCTCTTTCTCTCTGTCACACACAAACACACATACACATACACCACTCCAAGAGAAAAATGGATGTGCATACCTTTGACTCAGTAATGCTACCTATAACAATTTATCACAGGAATATATTTGGACCTGCTTGCAAAAATATATGTACAAAGATGTTCATCCAAACATTAGGTATATGTGTATATGTACATATAAATCTGCACATATAGATATGCATATTATCTGCCTCATACACACACACATCCAATCACTTTGTATACAACCTACATATCCAGAAGGGGATTGACTAAATTGTCACATTTTTT
>NW_007740427.1:36373-37048 GCF_000696425.1 Galeopterus variegatus | reverse complement strand
CTAATATCCTCCTTAATTGGCTAACCCTTGTTCTCCAAACCTCTGCAGTAACACACAGACAAACCAAGAAGAATACTGAGCAGTGTTTCCATCTGGTTGGTTTAATTTAACAAATATAGGTTTCTTTTTCGTTTTGAAGAACATTGCCCTCAAGGAAACTTGCTAATCTGAAGAATAAATATGCATTGCGGGCTCAGTATTAAAAAACAAAGAGAATCAGCAGTGTAATTTTTTCTTCCACTTTCAAGGCTCTGCCTCCACATTTTCCATGTAGTGTTTAACTGGAATTGGTAGCTATTTATTGAGTGCCTACTGTGTGTCAGCTCTGGGGATACAGCTGGTAAGAGGATAGACCCAGTTCCTGTGCTGTGTGTGATGTACTTGGACATGAACCACAGGGATGGGTGCTGGCAGCCTGTTAGAACCTGCACCTCCTCCTACTCCTTTCCATGNGTGAGTTTTCACAGAAAGCAGAGCTTGCCCAGCCAGATGTGCATATGACATGTAACAATTATGCAGATGAATATTAACTTTCATTTTCTCTTTCTACTCCATGACATTTGCCCAATTCCTCTTCCATCATAGGTGGGGTCCAAAAAGTGTAGAGATGGGTGGGAGAAGGTGGATCTGTGCTTCTGTGCCTTTGTGTTAAATATGTCTTACAGAAAGAAAATG
>NW_007740427.1:33915-35014 GCF_000696425.1 Galeopterus variegatus | reverse complement strand
TTACACCACTAGCTCTGTCTCCCATAGGAGTGATGCACAATGCAGGGAGGAAATCGCACAATGAAACCATCAACAGCTGGAATATAATGGCTCTTTTGTGTGTGTGTGTGTGTGTGTGAGAGAGAGAGAGAGAGAGAAAATGAAATTTATTGCTTACAGTTTCAGAGGCTTGAAAGTCCAAAGTCCAGGGGACACATCTGGTGAGGGTCTTGGTGGTGACTTCAGTGACACAGGGTATCACAATGGGAAATGGTGGAACAGAGAGAGCAGAGAGCATAATGGCTTTTAAAAGTTCCCAGAGAGACAGGTCATTTAATCAGTACATGCCTTAGTTTGTCAATTGGAAAACTAGGGTTTTGGGTGTTCACTCCCCATCATCTCTCCCAGCTCTGAGATTCAGAGAAACACTAAAAACCTCCATTCTCCTTCATCACCTGTGGCTTTTCTTTCTTCACAGGTTTGCTGTGGACATGCAAACGACATCCTCCAGAGGGCTGGTGTTCTAATCGGGCACTCGGAGCTCCTTCATGGCTCCATATCTTTCCAAAGGATGCCTGGCCTTTACCTTGGGGGCAGAAGGGAAAAAGCTGAGGCTCAAAAGCAAAGAGAAATGCAGTGACAGCAGGTGGCACATGGTGAGCTGGGCTGCGGTAGGACCTCCGTGTGGTTTTGAGTGGCTGAAAGGGGTGACCCAGCATTCTTCCTGGGCACCAAGGCATGAACCTGGCAGGGAGCCTGTGTGCTGAGCACCGTTTCTTAGTACCGAGACTGTGACTTGCACCACGCAGAGTCCAACCTTCACTCTGCTTCCTCTGTCCCCCCCACACCCCCCTGGGCTGACTCACTCCCCTCGCCTACTCCCACCCCTGCTTCTTGGACCATTTCTCTCCTTCGGGCCTGCAAGCCCCTCTCTGGGCCTGGAATGCCTTCCCCACAGCACAAGCTTAAAGACCCACATCCCAGCATCCCTGCCTCTGCCCGAAGACACCCAGATTTGAAGAAATAACAGTTTAAGGCAGGAAGGAACCTATTTGATGTTTTCTAATGAAGGAACTGGAACCCAGAAAACTTAAGTAACTTGACAAGTGGCATTCACTTA
>NW_007740427.1:32559-33102 GCF_000696425.1 Galeopterus variegatus | reverse complement strand
TTTTGTGTAAGTTTTCAGATCCATAGTACCTGTTTATTCATTCACTTTTGAGCAACCTTTGTTCAGCTCTCCTTTTTTAGCTCAGTTTGTTCAATATCTAACATAATCCCACAAAATGATGGTGACAATAGCAGGAGAAAAATCTCTCATTTTTTAAAGCTATTTGAGGGGGCAGAAAAACATTTTTAAAAAAATTCTCTATGACCACTAATAAAACACAGCACCAATTGTCAAAGATAAAAATATGATTCGCTTATTTTCTTTCCTCTGTAGGTGGCATTTGGGCAAGATGGAAAAAAGGGACGCTTGGTTGTGGATGGTCTCAGGGCCCGGGAGGGAAGTTTGCCTGGAAATTCCACCATCAGCATCAGAGGCTCAGTTTACCTAGGATCGTTTCCATCAACGAAACCAAAGGTAAGCAGTAATGCCTCAGCACTGTGGATAAAAATAATTCACTTTGTAATATAATCATTATAATTATATGAGATGTTCAAGAATCACAAAATGCTGTAAATGATTTTTTAAATATCTGATTAATGTTCA
>NW_007740427.1:29885-30538 GCF_000696425.1 Galeopterus variegatus | reverse complement strand
CCCTGCCCCTGGGCTACTGCAGGTTTGCTGTGCTCTCCCGCAAGGTTAAGCAAAATGCTCCCGTCAACAGCTCAGGCCTAGGAACTAAACACAATGACAAATGCTCACCCCTTTGCCCCTCTCCTGCAGAGCTGGTAGCACATGCTGGTGTGATGTTTGCTTGTAGTGGGGGAGGAAAGGGCCTAGACTCCAACCTGGGCCTGGAAATGGACATATTTAAAGCTGGCCTTGCCTACCAGATTGGATCCTAAGTGTTCAGGCTGACCGAGCCCAGGCCAAGTTGTCTCCACAGGGCTCAGCATGGGCCCTTCAGTTTTGCACTTCATCTCCCTAGCAAGTAATAAAGTACTGTTTTGCTTTATTATATACNTTCATTTGGAGAAAAGGGAACTTGACAAGTGATCAAGAGGTGTTTGAGACTCCTGAGCACAGAGCTAAAAGCTGTTCCTGGTCCTACTTAGAAGGCCAGAAAGAGGACTGGAAAAGGAATATTTGTTAAATGAAAGTGTGTTTTAGTGTTATTTGATATTTGAAATAGAATGATGTCAAGAATCCAACTTGGGGGAACATTGGGCTAAGCGGAAAGTCACCGCTCCCTCTGTCCTCCAGGAGGCGGGGTGCTCCCCTGGATTTGTCAAGTTCAAGGCTGTGAT
>NW_007740427.1:27968-28246 GCF_000696425.1 Galeopterus variegatus | reverse complement strand
TTGACCTTCTCTGCCATACCCAGGTAAGCCATTTACATATTAGTTTGTTCTCCATCCACTCACTATTTAATTTAAATATATTTTAAAGGATCTTTTTCTCTCTCTCATAAATGGAAATGCAGTATCCTTTACCATAAATGGTAGGTAACCATACAAATAAATATATGAAAACAAAACAGTGTTACTGAAGTCTGGTGGATAGTGTGACCTCCTTCCCTTCATTTGGAGAAAAGGGAACTTGACAAGTGATCAAGAGGTGTTTGAGACTCCTGAGCACA
>NW_007740427.1:18380-26599 GCF_000696425.1 Galeopterus variegatus | reverse complement strand
AAACATGAATTTCTTAGCTTCTCTTCCAAGGAATGAAAAAACAGGTATTAGGTTGCAGATACAGATTTTTTTATTAAGACAGTATTTTCTAGACTTAAGTAATTTATGGCAACATTAACACATTAATCCCTGAGGAGGATCCTCAATGTTAATGTTTGCTTTTCCTCAAACTCTGGATCTGTTTCCTTCTCAGAGAAGTCACAGGATGGGGTGGTTGTTCAGGACACAATTTGGATCTTTTTCTGACCTGGATAAACTCTCTTACCCACCCTTAGTCACACCCAGCATCCTAACATCTGGGGCAGTTGGTGGCACCCCATTTACAATATTCTTTAGCAGCCAAGCTTCTTTTGCAGCCCTACTTCAGCCTGGGGGATAAAGCACTATATGAGCCCTCCTCCATGTCCTTTCAAGGGCAGGTGACACCCAAGCAAGCAGCGTCTGCTTGTGAATACCAGACTTCCAGAAGCCTTCAGGGATCTAGTGCGGGGTTATGGCCCTTCCTAGAGAGTCTGAGCCTGGCTTCGTTTATAGGCTCTTCATTGTACAACATCACAAATCTTAAGAAACCAAAAACTTCATAGGGAGCCTGATCAGTAGTTTCCTGTTGACACTGGCACCAAGTCTCTCTCTCTGTATTGCCAATTTTCTTTTTAAATTACCATATCTTGCATCTATTGAGGACTCCAGGGTCCTAAATGCATTTTTTCTAGAAGGGCACCTAGGAATTTTATTCAGTGATTCTTAAAATTTTGAGAATTTTGTGAAAGTTACACTTATTCTCCCCAAGAGAATGCACATACAGAGAACATCTCATGTACAATGTAAGAGACCACAGAGCCCCAGAAGCCAGGTGAGGAGCTGTGTTCCAGGCCAGCTTCCAACAGGTGTGGGCTCCGTGCCAGCCACTGATGATGTAGACTGGGCCTGATTTTAACTCAACGGCATTGTGATTTGTTGGTGGTGCACTGAGCCCAAGACTGTAGGAAGCTTTTGGGCACTTTATTATTTTTGGAACATTTTGGCCTCTTTTTTCAGTCAGCTGCCCTGCATTAAGCTATCACACCGGCTCATGAAAACCTATGAAGTGGTTTGTGCCCGCAAAGAGATGATGAGATCCATGAACTGTAAGGTGGAATTTTCCCTGTTGCAGGTCTGTCTGCATGGACCAGGAAGTTGCTCGCTTATTCCAGCATGAGCTAGGAATCTCCACCGCCCCTGCCCCCTGCACACACGCCACTTGGTGCGGTGGCACCTTCAAACTTCGACCACCCACCAGGCATCTGGAATACAGGTCTTTTGTGGCACTGTGATCAGGAAGCCAAATGGGACGGGCAGGCCTGCCTGATTTTAGAAGTAGGAAGGATGAATCCCCACCAGCCTTCCCCCTTTTGCTGAAAACAGAATGCCCCTAACCTTGACCACCCATGCATTTCTGGGAGTGTGGGTAATAAACTCTTTCTTTTCTGCTTGTTTGCAGAACCTCCCCCAAAGCAGCTTTGTGGGATGCCTGAAGAGCTTTCAGCTGGACTTAAAACCCTTGGATACCCCTTCTGTAAGCTTTGGGGTGTCTCCCTGCTTGGGTGGCCCTTTGAAGAAAGGCATTTATTTCTCCCAAGAAGGAGGTCATATCATTCTGAGTCAGGAGCAGTTGGGTAGAGTTTATGAACTCTATCCTTTGAGTCTTAAGAACCCCATCCTTTTTCTTTAATTATAATGCTTTAACTTTTTTCCTTTTCTTTTGAAAGCTAACTCTGTGTTGTTGGGGCCAGAATTCAAGCTTGTTTTCAGCATTCGCCCAAGAAGTCTTACTGGAATCCTGATACACTTTGGAAGTCAACTTGGCAAGCACTTATGTGTTTATATGGAGGCAGGAAAGGTATGCAGTGGTCTGATGACCCAGGGAAGGGTAAATGGAAACCAGATTCCATTTCTGGAGACCATAGAGAGTGAAGTTGTACTAGACATTAGAATTCCATCTTGTATTTAAGAGACCCGACTTCAGGGCTAACTTACATTTTCCTTCAGCAAGTAAATTTCTCATGTTTTCTGGTCTTCATCTTTACAACTGGGAAAACTTGAACAAGTTGAGGTGGATTCCAGCTCTATCACCTAGTTCTATGACCCTGGGGAAGTTACGTAAACTCAGTTTCCTTATCTATGAAATGTGCAATAATAATTGCACAATAATAATTCTTTTATCTTAGGGCTTTTGCCAAGATTATGCAAACTGCCATACACTCAATAAGTGTTGGTTTTTCTCTCCTCCCCTTCTCCTTCATCACTTCTGTACTTTTATTCATAAGGATGGTACCAGAATGAACGGCTAGGTCACACCTCTTCCCATGGCCCTGTGCCTGCTGCATCAGTTTTAGATTCCTTTTGTTCTCACTACACAACTCACCAGCCTTTCTGGTCTCTGCAGCCAAGCTGGCCACCGGGTCCCCACCTGGCTTCCTGTGGTTGTTCATGGATTCCTTCTTCAACTCCTGCTGCGTCCTCCCTCCCCTCCCTAACAGGCCTGAGTCAATATCTTAGTTTCAACCACCCAGTTATATCTCTTTCCTTCTCTAAGATGTCTCTTTAAAACCAAATTCTTCCAGGAAACCACTCTTAGTTAAGACCTCAAGTCAAAGATTGATAAGGTACCCCTTTCTTTCATCTCCATCTTTCCACAGTTGGTTAAATGTGCAGGGAAAAAAATTCCAGAAGAAAATAAAATGGCAAAAACTCCTGGAATACTTTCTATTGAAGTTGTAGTCTTTAAGTCTGCACAGGCCTCTGTTAGCCCAGAGAAACAGGCAGCCATCGCCTTGCCGGGCAGTTGAGACAATATCTGGCTTTTCACAGGAGGGGTTGGGGTCTCCAGTGAGACTCTCTGGATGGGAAATATTCTCAAGAAAATAAAATCAGGACCTGATGTCCTTCATAACTGCAATGACCAGCCTGAAAGTTGCCAGCACCACCTAGCTACATGCAAATTAAATGTAAATTATTTATAGATGTACTTATTTTAGTCCTCTCGCTTCATTTACCTTGATTCAACCCTTGGAAGATCCTGGAGGAGAACCTGACTTAGAGAGTGGGAATGCAGGATTCTGCACAAAATGTGCTGAATGCCTGTCCCCTGGTGCACGCCTAGTACACGCACAGTTAGCCTGATTAATATGTGGAATGAGAACCCTTCTATAAGTAATGCAGTCATGGAATTATTTTAACTGGCTGGCCTTTGCAGCAGAATGAAGGCCTCCGCCACAGTTTTGCCTTCCAAATTTCATATGTCCTCCTAACCGGAGCCACTGTTGCTTATTAGTTGCTGAGGAGAGTCTTCGATGTTATAGTAACCTTCGAGTGGGGCTGCTGGGGGTGGGGTTCAGATGAGGGGGACCAGCTGGCTCGTTGCCAGTGGCAGCAACTTCAGGCAGAGCCCGGTTTGCAGCTTGCTTGCCTGGAAGGGGTGCAGCAGAGGGATTCTTTGAAGACTTCGATTCCATTTGATCACCTAGAGCAGGAGGGATGGTGGGAGCGGGTAGGGGAACCGATATCTAAAGTGCTCCCAGGCTGCCAGTGTGGCCACAGGTGGGAAGGGAAGATGGCAGGGGCAAGTCGGCTCCACCTGCGTTTCTGAAAGAAATAGGAAAATCGGGGTGTGTTCCAGGTCACGGCTTCTGTGGACAGTGAGGCAGGTGGGTCAGTCACACCAAAGCAGTCTCTGTGTGATGGACAGTGGCACTCTGTAGCAGGTATGACGTCTAGTAGCCTATTGTTCATACACTGAAACAGTCTTTCTGTCTTGACTTGAATATCCCCAATGCAGCCTCAGTCCATCCATCCACAGTGCCTGTTGGGGTCAGCCACCAGGTTAACGCGTCCATTCTTAACCCCAGCATATTTATATAATTCCCGGCTGCTGCCTCCAGTTCTCCATAGTATTCTGAGTTTGTCGCTGTTGTTTGTTTTTGGAGCCCAGGAAAATGATAAACTATGCTGGTTTTCAAGGTAGTGTAACATTGTAATTTAGATTTTGGCTCTGAAGTCAGAAAGAACAGAGGTCAAATCTCAGTTCCACCCCTTACCCTGTTGGACAAGTGACTTAATTGCTCTTTACCTTCATTTCCTCACGTGTGAAATGGAGATAAAAATAGTGTATACCTCCTAGGATTGTGAAAATTAAATGGGACAATGTGTTTGAAGTGCTTAGCACAGTGCCTGATACGTACTGAGTGTTCAGTCAGTATCTGCTCTTATTAATATATTGCTAAGGCTCATTGCTGGGTTATTTTTCTCAACAACCATTGAGTATTAATGCAAATATCTAGACAAACCAATGAATGGAGAAGAAGCATGTCTTCTCAAATAGAATCTGTTATTTTATTAACTTGAGGACATTAGTTTAGAGATATATGAACCTGTATTAGTTAAAATACTTTTTGTAAAAAGTGGTCTTTCTTGGCTAATTTGAAAGCGTACTACCTTGCAATTAGCTAAGATTGTTAACATGGGAAGAGTTTTGTCAGGGCCAAAGGTACTGTCTTTGGCATTAATTTTCAGAAGTCTGTGCCTTCTTAGAAAGTAACTGAGATCACATGAAATAAGCATGACCTCTGGAAACAGGAGACCAGAACTCGAGTCCCAAATCTTTAAAACCAAGCCACCCTGTCAGGCTCCTCCATGAGTTGCAGGCTCTTATCTGGGAAATGGGAATGACAGTGTCTTCCTCACAGACTTATTTTAAGGATAAAATTCAGCAATATATGTGGACCCACCCAAACACTGCCTAGTGTTCAGAAGTAGTTAGTTGAATTTATATCTAGACTGACCAAATCCCTGAAGACAGTATTGCCACAGGTCCAGCAGGAAAGAGTTAAAATGAAGACGATGGTGACATGATAGTGTAGATATTAAATAGCGGGAGGGCTCTCCTCAGGTGACAGACCTAACCAGCTTCCTCTCCCCCAGTCACCATAAACCAACACATCCTGCACCTGGAACTGGACACAGAAAACAGCTACCCAGCTGGACGTCTGACCTTCCCACCTGCCAGCACTCAGGAGCCACTACACCTTGGAGGTGTCCCAGGTAACACTTGGCCAGACTTCTCTTTGTACATCTGTGTCGCCCCGTGTCAGCTCTTGACATTTTCTTCTTAACCCAAAAAAGGTGATGCCCCAGCCCATAGGTTAGTAGCGTGGCAGCCCTTGGCTGGACAGTGGAGATGGTGAGGCCCTTTGCTCCAGCATGTGGGGACGCAATTGCTAGCCATGCGCATACTTCAGGGCAGCCTGGGCCACACTACTGCTGCGTCCCTTGTCCCCAGCCTATAATTTATAAGCCTCTCTTAAGAGGCTGCATTAACCTAGAAGCCCAATATCAGCAAAGAATCAGGAAAAGAGCTGAAAAACTGGTCTCTTCTCTCCTGGCACTTAGTTTTACTAGTGAGTTATGAAGCTCTGTGGGGCCAGAATGGGAGCACAGGCAGGTTGAGAGTCAAGTTCAAGACTGGAATTTTGCCTAGAAAGAGGCTTTTCATTCTTCATTGTTTTATGTCACTCCAAACAGTCTGGTTGTTAATTTTATAGGTTTTTCATGACCCATAAAACCATTGGAGTTCAGAGTTATTATCTATTGATTTGGGCCACAGAATTTCCTCTGATTTAGCACAGCAGGTGGGGGGTCCACCGCCTGCCCAAACAGGAGGAAGTGATTGAATGGCCTGAGACTGGGGTCCCTGTAGCTCTTTCTGATGAGGGGTTAATATCAGCAATGATAGTATATATTGTTAAATACCAAGAACCTGAAAGTATTTTACAGTTACTTGATATATCTAACTACTAAAATATATTTGAAAATTTGAGAACAAAGAAAACAGACTGTTATGTTTCTGTTATGCTTCAAAGCAGAGAAAACGTAAAGGACTTGCCCAAAGTGACTTAGCAAATTGGTAGCAAAAATGAAAATCAAATTCCAATTTCCCACCCAGGCACAGGTTCTAACCTACACACTATTTTGAATACTCAAATTTGAAACAATGCATCTTGGGGACTTAATTTAATATAATCAATAGACTATGTTCAAACTTCACTTCTCTCTCTATCTTAACTAAGACAATTTATTTAATACAATGCCCACCTCATTTCCCAAAGCATTTGAAATGGCTTAAAAAGCAGATACAATAAAACCAAACAATAGAAATAAGCAAACAGTCATGACTAAGGAAAATATATAGAAGAATAGAAGGAAAATTAAAATAAAGATGTGTTGGGAAACTTTGTAAGTTCCATGTACCAAGTACCAGGTACTCAGAGCTGTTGCCTGAAGGCCAATTTGAAGATGATGAAGCTCCCTGTGTGGAAATCATTATTTGGCTGTCTGAAGAATATTCAAGTCAACCGCATCCCTGTCCCTGTCACTGAAGCCGTGGAAGTGAGGAAACTCACCTTCAAAAGCACTGATTACCTGACGCACCTCCCTCCCGCACTCAAGATCATTCTTCACTCAAGACACCACCCGGACGGTTTTAATAGCAAGTCTAGGTTTGAAGTCTGACCATGTATACCCATCATTTTGGCATTCGGCGCTACATATATATTTTATATAAAAATCCCATTTCTTGAAGAAGATGAACAAATTGTTATCAGATATGCACAAAATGCTTTTGATAATATTATTTTCCACTAAAAATTAAATGTCTTTTAAAGAACATTATTTTCCACTTGTTAAAAAATTAAGTATGTTTTAAAGCACTTTAAGAATAGGAAACTTTTACATATGTTAAAGCGTTATAATTTATGGGGTTAAATAAATGCAGTGTACTCTTTAAAGTATGATGCTTTGCTAGGATAAAACGAATGGCTTGATGGTCTCTGTTGATTGTATTAATTCTTCAGCACTAGTTCAATGTGCTACCTACATCACAGTTTTTCTGTGAATAATTATTGAGCACATATTGGTGAGGTTCTGTGTGTGCTCAGTGTTGTAACTACGGTGAGGTATAAGAAGTAATTCCTGTCCTTAAGGAATACACAGTCCAACTGGGGAGCCATACTATATTCATAAAGTACTAACCAACACAATGAACTAATGAATACATTAATTAAGGAAGTCCACTGGTTTCTCAATCCTAGCCTTCCCCAGTCTGCTTACAACCAAGTCTAGATTATGATTATCAATTCCTTGAGGGCACAAACTATCTGGTAGGGGAGCTGAGGTGGATATATGTGCTATAACTGGTGCTTTATAAGGCAAGCTAACAGAAGTCAATAAGAAGGAGAAATCAGGGCCAGCCTGTGGCTCACTTGGGAGAGTGTGGTGCTGATAACTCCAAGGCCAAGGGTTTGGATCCCTATATAGGCATGGCCAGTTAGCACGCTTGGGAGAGCGTGGTGCTGACAATGCCAAGTCGGGGGTTAAGATCTCCTTACCTGTCATCTTTTTTTTTTTTAAAGGAAGGAGGAGGAATCACTTCTAGTTTTACCTACAGAATAATGAGTGATGTACTAGACCAATATTATTACCCAACAGCGCTTTCAGTAACAAAGAAGACCACACAAGCATTACTGTATTTTCTACATAGTATTTGTTCATTAGGAGAAAGCTAACAATTCTTTTTTTTTTTTTTTTTTTGTCCTTTATTGAGACTGGCCGCACCGCGCTCAGCCAGTGAGCACTGCAAGTGCACCGGTCATCCCTATATAGGATCCAAACCCGCGGCGGGAACGCTGCTGCGCTCCCAGGGCCGCACTCTCCCGAGTGCGCCATGGGCTCAGCCAGAAAACTAACAATTCTAACAACTAGGTGTAGTAATCCTATATGGTATCCTTATAGATACATGTCCTCCACCTCTGAAACTAAGTCACAGTCTCCTCAACCCAATGTCCTTTTATGACTTTCACACAGCGGTCTATGAGTGTGCTTTCTAACTATATCTATACAAAAATGGGATGTTCTCCTGGAGAGATAGCCAGGTCCCCACTGGGGGAGGAACTCAACAGAGGCTGAATGATGGTCCTTAGGGGTGCTATGTTGGGTCAGATGTTGAACTGCATGACTCTAAATCATGTGCTTTCTAAAAATACTGATTTTCAAATGAAAAATCCACCAGGGGATTACCGCCTTGGAGTCAAGTCTGGATGAAGTCATCCATTTTACCTGTCCTTGGCAGGTTTGCACTAAAATCATGGTTCTCTCTCCTGGGTTGCTGGTGTCAACCTAACTGACTC
>NW_007740427.1:17156-17565 GCF_000696425.1 Galeopterus variegatus | reverse complement strand
AACAGCCTCCTACCTGCCTTTGCTGAACATAACTCCAGCCACCAGACAGCGGCAGAGAGAGGTGCAGGTGGAATGACAGTTGACGAAACAGCCCTCGGCGTGGCTGTCCTCAAATTACAAATATGTGTCCTCTGGAAAGAATGCTTCTAGCTCCTCAACTGAAACATCGTGGAAATTATTTGTAAACTGTAAAGTGCTATACAAATATTATCACTGTTATGTTCTTCTTGGCTCACACAAATTGGGCTGACCTTGGGGTGAGCAGCCAAGTAGGGACAGCAGGATCTCTGGGAGACGGCTCTGACCAGTTCACCACAGGTCCACGGTCAGTTCCATTGGGTCCAGGGAAGTGGGGCCTGGAAACACAGGCATGCAGGGACACCGGGTAACTAGCAAGCAATTGTGTGCC
>NW_007740427.1:14201-15003 GCF_000696425.1 Galeopterus variegatus | reverse complement strand
TGAGGAAAAATATTCTCCCAAAGGGCAGGGTCTTTAGAGAATGAGTACTATTTACTGGAAATGTCTTTTCTCCCTTACTTATAAAGGCTTCTGTGACCCCAAAATACAAAGTGTAACTTTCCATTGCCAGAAGGTTTTATTCCCTATAAATTTTGAATGTTTGGTTTATTTTACTCTACACTGAGTCCTTGACAAAATGAGACTTGGGAGCCTCAGATGGTAAAAGACCAGAACTTCTGCAGCACTTGAGTCTCCATGAATGCACAGAGACAGCACAGCACAAGGTCANAAAGATTCATATTATCTTTTAATTCTACTTTTCCATGAACTTTTTGAAGTATCCTTGCATATTGTTTGTATATGGCTTTTAAAACTAGATTGTGTTTTCCAGGTCTTTGCAGAGCGTTCCATTCCATCAGATGAATTTACTGTAAAATTATTTAACCACTCTCCAATTACTAGACAATTGGGTGGTTTCAATTTTTTGCAATTATAAGCAACACTAGAATGAAGATGTCCTGAGATATTAACTTATTTATTAAGATAAATTCTTAGAAGTAAAACTTCTAGGTCAAAGTATATGAACATTTTAATGGTGGTTACTAGCTATTACCAAATTGTTCCCCAAAAGTTTATATCCATTTACACTCAGAATCATTTAAAACTGGCCTTAGTCCCTGATACCACTGAATATAAACCTACTGAGACCCTCCCACAGTCTTCAAGACAGGGAGCAGCCATGTGAGCAAGCCGGCTCTCAGAGGTCCACTGTGTTCCAGGCTGATTGGAGCCAAAACCACAC
>NW_007740427.1:11772-12372 GCF_000696425.1 Galeopterus variegatus | reverse complement strand
GGTGTCCATTCACAAGGCAAACCTCAGAAGACATTTTACTATTCCTACAGGAAATATACTTCCTCAGAAATAAAGTCTATATTCTAGAAAATCTAGCATTCAACTGCAGTGCTGTCAGCAGAGCATAATAGCCTTAACATCCATGTTCTCCCAAGAAGGGCAATGTCCCCGGGGATGGGGAGGCTACTGTCAGAGGTGGAAGTGCATCGTGGGACTTCTGGGTCGCTTCCTGGGCCCAAGCCCAGCTGCTGCTGTGATGGCTCCTGACAAGCCCAGCTCCCAGTGGGGTTTGTCTCTGGTTCCTTAGCTCCCTGTAATCCGTCTCTTCCCACTTCCCCACAATGAGGAAAGCTCCCCCACCCCCACTTCAGAGAAGAGCCTATCTTTTAGAAGTCACTCAAATCTGAGCCACTCTTTGTTCCCTTGGGCCTACAATTTCAGCTGAGACTTCAACATGCAAGCTTTCTACCATGTGACTTAGAATATTCTGGAAGTCTGAGGGACAGAAATTACCTCTTACTTTGCAAGGCTTCTCAGAGTTAAATGATGTGATGGATGAAAACATGTTATGAGAATAACATTGTTAATATTACCGCCACT
>NW_007740427.1:9260-10599 GCF_000696425.1 Galeopterus variegatus | reverse complement strand
CTCGTTCTCCTCCCCCTGTTATTGGTGTTTCCTTCACCTCCCAAATAAACTGCCAGCACTCAAACCCTTGCTCAGAGTCTGCTCCGGAAAAACCCAAACTTAGACACCCTCCAAAGAATAGAGAGAGATCTGGTCCTAGATTTTGTCAAAAAACATGAAAATTGCCTTATATGCCCACTGAGTCAACCAATATCAAGAAATTCTCTGATACATGAGGGTGCATTTTGACTGATTCATTAGTAATCAGGATGGGATGTGAATTTTGACTTGCTTACCAATGAGGAGTATCTTCTCAATAAAAATGTTCATTGGTACTAATGATTCCTCATATTTGAATAGCACTTTACAGGTTAGAAATAAATTTAACATATATTCTCATTTAATCTATGAGAGGCAAAAAGAAGAGGAACTATTATTATCCAAGTTCTAAGGTCATATCATGCTACCTAAGTGTTAAAGTAAGTACTAGAGCAGGCTGGCTGGCTGGTTTCCCAGTTGGTTAGAGTGCAGTGCCATAACACCAAGGCCAAGAGTTCGGATCCCTCCTACTTCCTGCACTTTTACATCCTGGTAAGGCTTCAGGACCAAGGGAAGGCAGCCTCATCTCTTCCTAACTGCATAGGAAGAAAGCGGCATCGGGAGACCTCTAGGAACAATCAGTGACTCACTTCACACTTTAGCTTCCATTTTGGGGGGTCAGCCTCCTCCTTTCCTTGCTTTTCCAGTCCAAGTTCCTCTTTTGCATTTCATTTGGAAGGTGGCAGACTGAAATGATCACACTTTACCATTGTTGATATGAGGTCATGATATGTCACCTTGAGGTTGGGTATCTTGCCAACCATTTGAAAAATTAGATGACGATAGATCCTTACCTTACATCCTATACCAAAATTAATTCCAGATAGATTAAAGATTCAAGTGAAATAAATAAAATTATAGAAATGCTAGAAAATATTAGGAAAATTATTTACGTAATCTTAAGTTGAGTAGTAGTTTTTTAAACACCAGGTAAGAAAATTATAAGGAAAATATTGACAGATGTGATCACATCAGAATATTAAATTTCTGTGTAGCAAGAAATGCAAGAACTTAATTAAAAGAGAACACTGGGGACACACTCATAAAATATTACAGAGAAAGTGTTAAAATTCCTACAACTTAAGACTTCTTACAGATTAATTTAAAAGAAATAAATACCCCAATAATAAAATAGCTAAAGGACAGGATAATTTACAGAAGAAAAAATACAAATTGTCCCTGAGAATATGAAAACTATCGTTAATCTAATTAGCAATCAAATAAATGTAAAATATGAGTATATTATTTTTTCGATAGTATT
>NW_007740427.1:6922-7863 GCF_000696425.1 Galeopterus variegatus | reverse complement strand
TTTAATAGTGGTTCATTGTGTGTAGCTCTCTCTAAAAACAGAGGCTTCCATTTCTCTTCTTTACTCCAGCTTCCACTTCTTGGCCCAAAACTTGGATAAGTGTCTTCTGCTTTAACCTCCAATACATATGCCACCTCTGGTGGCTGAGGCCCATGTGGTTTCACTTGGAAGGGGCAAAAGAAATTACCTATTTTAAATCCTGCCTTACATTGTATACATATATTGAAATATAGCTCTGTCCCCCACAAATACGTACAATCAATATGTTTCAGCCTGACTCCATCCCCAGCCCAGTTGAGCGCGTGCCAATCAGAGAGGTGCCCAGCCAGAGAAGCCCAAGATCTGCAGAAACTATGCACCCTGCGGTGCCAGCACACAATGCAACAGGTACACCAAGCCACCACCACCCAACTCCATCCCCAGCCCGGCCAAGTGCATGCTGACCAGAGAGGTGCCTCTCTGGAGAGGCCCAAGACCTGAGGCGACCATGAACCCGAGGCACTAGTGGGCAACCAAGCAGACACTAAGGGAGCCATACCAAATTGGCAGCCCCAGCAGCATCTTAGCCAGACAATAGTGTCGAACCGGTGGACCATGAAATCCCCTGCCACAATGACTAAACATCAAAGGAAAGATACCAGAAATATGAAAAATCAAGAAAGTACACCACCAAGGGGAAATAACTCTCAAGCTCTACATTCTATAGATCAAGAAGCCCTTAAATATCTGACAAGGAATTTGGAGTGATAATTCTAAGGAAACTAAATGAGATACAAGAAAACTCAGCTAGATAACATGATGAAATGAGAAGTATACAGGACCTGAAAGAAAAAATGTACAAGGAAATCAATGCCTTGAAAAAGAATGTAGCAGAGCTCGCAGAACTGAAGAATTCATTCAACAAAATAGAAAACACAACAGAGAGTTTAACCAGCAGGCTT
>NW_007740427.1:4618-6531 GCF_000696425.1 Galeopterus variegatus | reverse complement strand
CTCACCTCTTCCCTTCCCTACAGACCTTGTGCAAAATGATAGTATTGCATTTGAAGAAATCCAATCCTGGAGGAAATGAGAGGTGCCAGCCAAGAACTCATTCCTAAGGTGGAGGTTTACCTAGCATTTAGCTTTGCCTTGATCTCAGAAGTGGCCCGGCCATCTCAGTTTCTCCAGTTCAGCCAGCACAGTGTTATTCATTTGACAGATCATTGGCAGGTAATTGGCTTTGCAAGCCATAAATCACAGACCTACCTCCCAGGAAATAACAGGATCTTAAAACACACAACATGAGTAAGGATGAGCCACTGCCCTGCAGAATCTGATTTCCTAGGTAGGGTGGGGCCCAGACATGTGTATTTTTAATAAACACACCAGGTGATTTTCATAATCAGGCAAGCATGGGAAATACAGTAGTATAGAAATAAGTACAGCACTTGCATTAAATAGACCTTCACATTTCATTCCATTCCAAGCGGGTTTCCCGAAAAAAATGATCCTAATACTAGCATTCCAATCTAACAGTATCTGCACTTCAACAAGGGTATGCTGAGCAGCATAAACCTGCTGAGCTCTTCCGGCTGGGGGACATCTACTGGTGCTGCACAGGATGCATCAGGGAATTCCTGTGCTGACCAGTGGTGGAATCCATGTTTTGCTCCCATCTCAATTAGGAATTCTTCCCATTCAAAAAGAATGGGGAGGCACCTGAGCTAAGATGCGTGTCATGTGATTCAGAAATGAGGACTGTGGTGATGAGCATTTCAGGCAGAGGGAATTGCATGTGCAGAGGCACAGAGAAGAGAGAGGCTTAGGGGAATTAAAGGTAATCCTGGATAGGGTGAGCAGAAAGCATGACCGCTAGGGGTCAAGTGTGTGTAAAGAGATAGTGCTGAGGGGCTGGGCAGGAGCCAGGTCCTTGGTGGACACGGACATTCCTGCTGCGCCGTGAAGCACTGGACCTAGTAAGAAAGAGGTAGTTGCTATCTTTGGTGAAGGCAATTTCAGTGGAGTGTTGGGGCCAGAAGTCAGATTCTAGTAGACCAAAGAGGGGTGAAAGGGAGGTGAGAAGGACAGACAGTGCATGTAAGTTACTCTTCTGAGAAGCTTGGTTATAATAAAAAGGAGAAAGAACTTGGAGAACGTTATAACTGAGGCCGGTTGCTTAGTTTTGTTCTGATTTAAGAAAGCAGAACAGAGTGCTTTGTATGCTGGGGTAGAGTTTATAGGGAGAAATTTAAAGCGAAGGGCAGAAAGAGGATAGTCTATGTCACTGAAGAGGCGAGGGGCAGGAAATCGCCTGGGGGACTCTTGGAGCAAGTGATCTTGAAAGAAGATAACGAAGACCTCTTCCCCCCAGCCTGGAGGAGAGGAGGTGAGGGCAGGTGGAGAAAAAGGGCATNTGCCAACAATGAAGAGGAAAAAAAAGTTTATCTACAACCCAAGGAACCAACAAATACAGAACAAAAATAGTAAATCAGAAAGAAAGGAACAAAAGACACTTAAGACATCCAAACAAAAATCAATAAAATGCTAGGAGTAAATCAACACTTTTTAATAACAACTATTAATGTAAAAGAATTAAGTTCCCCAATCAAAAGACAGAGACTCGCGGACTGGATTAAAAAGGAGGACCCAACTATACGCTGCCTTCAAGAGACCCACCTCAACTATAAAGATTCACATAGACTAAGAGTGAAAGGATGGAAAAAGCTTTACCATGCAAACAGAAATGAAAAACGAGCTGGGGTAGCTATTTTTATATCTGATAAAATAGACTTTAAACTAAAAACCATAAAAAGAGATAATGAGAGACACTACATAAAGATAAAAGGATCAATCCATCAGGAACACATATCATAAATATAGACACACCCAATGTCAGAGCAGCCAGATTTATGAAGCAAACTCTA
>NW_007740427.1:2216-2865 GCF_000696425.1 Galeopterus variegatus | reverse complement strand
GAAAAGCCCAGGACCAGATGGATTCACAGCAGAATTTTACAAAACATTCAAAGAGGAATTGTGACCAATTCGCTACAAACTATTCCAAAAGATTGAAACAGAGGCTATTCTCCCAAACTCGTTCTATGAAGAAAACATAACCCTGATACCAAAACCAGGTAAAAATACAACAAAAAAAGAAAACTACAGGCCAAAATTCTTGATGAATATAGATGCAAAAATCCTCAATAAAATACTAGCTAGCAGAATACAGCAACACATAAGCAAAATTATACACCATAATCAAGTGGGATTCATCCCAGGGATAAAAGGTTGGTTTAACATATTCAAATCAATAAGTGTGATACACGATATCAATAAAATCAAATACAAGGACCATATGATCATCTCTATAGATGCTGAAAAAGCATTTGATAAAATTCAACACTCATTCATGATAAAGACTCTCTATAAGTTAGGATAGATGGAAAGTACCTCAACATAATTAAAGCCATATATGACAAACCCACTGCCAATATCATCTTGAATGGGGAAAAGCTGAAAACTTTTCCTTTAAGAACAGGAACTAGACAAGGATACCCACTCTCTCCACTCCTATTCAACACAGTGTTGGAAGTACTAGCCAGAGGAATCAGAGAAGAGAAGGAAA
>NW_007740427.1:0-236 GCF_000696425.1 Galeopterus variegatus | reverse complement strand
AAGAAACAATTAACAGAGCTAAAAGACAGCCAACACAGTGGGAGAAAATATTTGCAAAATAGACATCTGACAAAGGATTAATATCCAGAACATACAAGGAACTCAAACAACTTTACATAAAAAATCCAAGTAACGCAATTAAAAAAGGGCAAAAGAACTAAATAGGTATTTCTCAAAGGAAGATATATGAATGGCCAACAGACACATAAAAAAAATGCTCAACATTTCTCAGCATT
>NW_007740426.1:29717-30180 GCF_000696425.1 Galeopterus variegatus | reverse complement strand
AATAAAAATGAAGTGATTGAAGTCATGCAGATTAAAGTTCAGAGACAAAAGTCAAATTGTGCATCCAGAGAAGTAAACAGTAAAAGGGAGCAAAATGAATCTGGGTGTCTGCGTCCTGGAACATGGACACTTCTGATTTCCCCTCCTGGGTTGCCTGGCACTGCAGGGAAAACTGCACCACGTTTCTGCCTGCATCCGCTCAGGTCCGTGCTGCCTGACTCCACCTTGCCGTCCTTCGCTGTATTCATCTCCCATCGCTTCTGTTTCCTCCCACGTCATTCCTCATAGTTACCATTCACCTCAAGCCAACAATTCTGCCCCCGTGTTTTACTAATCTCAGCAGAAGATGTAAAATCCAATTTCATTGAGAAGGGTAAGGCTGCCTGACACTGGTTGCTTGAACTTTTTTTTTTCTCAGCTTCAAAATTTTAATTCTCATCCATTTTCCCCA
The DNA here is from genome assembly GCF_000696425.1 of Galeopterus variegatus. Lineage (NCBI taxonomy): Eukaryota > Metazoa > Chordata > Mammalia > Dermoptera > Cynocephalidae > Galeopterus > Galeopterus variegatus. The sequence continues at coordinate 29,729 of NW_007740426.1, read as the reverse complement.
CTAAGAACATTT
>NW_007740426.1:26560-28099 GCF_000696425.1 Galeopterus variegatus | reverse complement strand
CGTTGACTTGACCGCAGCCTTCCCACCCTTCCTCAAAGTCTCCCTTAGGTTCTCTTCTCCCGTCTTTCCACATGTTTTTCCTAGGAATTGACATTTACCTAATGTGCTCCAAATATCATTCCAAAGAGTTCAGGCCTCCAATTTTTCTTGTTTATTTTCTTATGTTTGGCAAGTAATCTATTTAGCAAATCTTCAATTGTTTTTTACATCTCATGCTCCCCCCTCAATTCCTGCTACCCAGTTCTAGTTCAGACTCTCCTTAAATCCTTCTAATAGCTCTCTTCTTTAATTTATCATGACCTCACAGCTGAATTAACTTCCCTAGATCAGACTCCTTTTCTTAAAACCAAAAATGACTCATTGTTTTACATCAAACTTTCTAAGTTTCTGTTCAAAATTCCTCACACTCTGACAACTATCTCCTCTACCATCCCATAAATCCTTTGACTAGTGGTGCTGCTCACTCCTATTTCTTTACACTCTGTAATTCCTGCAGTGCTGCCTAAATCCAACAGTTTCCCCTCATTTCTTGCTGTTGAAATCCTATCTATGGGTTAAGGCCCAGGTCCACTGCAACCTCTTTTATAGGAATTTTCTTAAAGTAGTTTGACTAAAAGCAGGTTCTTTAAATTAATAAAGGATCATATATCATGATGAATCTTGAATTACAACTTTTATTTTTATTTATTTATTTATTTTACTTCTCAAAATACATTGTACTAGATTGTCATGCCCCTTTACCTGTTCCTCTCCAGACCCTCCCATCTCCCCCCACATTGTATCTGTTCTCTTGACTTAAATAGTTCAAGGAATTTTTGTGGTTATTCTGTCTTCTTCCCCCCACTTGTGTGTTTGTGGGTTTATTAATTTATTAATTTTTAGCTCCCACAAATAAGTGGGAACATGTGACATTTGTCTTTCTGTGCCTGACTAGTTTCACTTAGTATAATTTTCTCTAAGTCCATCCATGTTGTTGTGAATGGTAATATTTCATTTTTTTTAAATAGGAGAGTAGTATTCCATTGTGTAGATGTAACACAGTATCCTTATCCACTCATCAGATGATGGACATTTGGGCTGGTTCCAGCTCTTGGCTATTGTAAATAGAGCTACAATAAACATTGGAGTACAGGTATCTGTTTGGCATGATGATTTCCATTCCTCTGGGTATATTCCCAGCAGTGGAATTGTTGGGTCATATGGTAGATCTAAGTGTAATTGTTTGACGAACCTCCATATCGTTTTCCATAAAGTCTGTACCAATTTGTAGTCCCACCAACAGTGTATGAGAGTTCCTTTTTCTCCGCAACCTCTCCAGCATTTATCATTCTTAGTCTTTTGGATATTAGCCATCCTAACTGGGGTGAGATGGTATCTCAAAGTGGTTTTGATTTGCATTTCCTGAATGCTGAGTGATACTGAGCATTTTTTCATGTGTCTGTTGGTCATTTGTATATCTTCCTTTGAGGAAGACCTGTTCAGATCCTTTGCCCATTTTTTAATTGGGTTGTTTGTTTTTTTGCTGTAAAGTTGTTTGAG
>NW_007740426.1:24224-26113 GCF_000696425.1 Galeopterus variegatus | reverse complement strand
CCACTCATCAGATGATGGACATTTGGGCTGGTTCCAGCTCTTGGCTATTGTAAATAGAGCTACAATAAACATTGGAGTACAGGTATCTGTTTGGCATGATGATTTCCATTCCTCTGGGTATATTCCCAGCAGTGGAATTGTTGGGTCATATGGTAGATCTAAGTGTAATTGTTTGACGAACCTCCATATCGTTTTCCATAAAGTCTGTACCAATTTGTAGTCCCACCAACAGTGTATGAGAGTTCCTTTTTCTCCGCAACCTCTCCAGCATTTATCATTCTTAGTCTTTTGGATATTAGCCATCCTAACTGGGGTGAGATGGTATCTCAAAGTGGTTTTGATTTGCATTTCCTGAATGCTGAGTGATACTGAGCATTTTTTCATGTGTCTGTTGGTCATTTGTATATCTTCCTTTGAGGAAGACCTGTTCAGATCCTTTGCCCATTTTTTAATTGGGTTGTTTGTTTTTTTGCTGTAAAGTTGTTTGAGTTCTTGTATATTCTGTATATTAATCCTTTGTCAGATGTATATTTTGCAAATATTTTCTCCCACTCTGTTGATTGTTTCTTTTGCTGTGCAGAAGCTTTTAAGTTTGATATAATCCCATTTCTTTATTTTACCTTTAGTTGCCTGTGATTTTGGGGGTCCTATTCATGAATTCTGTACCACTCCTGCTTCCTCGAGTGTTTCCCCTATGTTTTCTTTAATGAGTTTTATTGTTTCAAGATGTATATTTAGTTCTTTCATCCATTTTGAGTTGATTTTGGTATGTGGTGGAAGGTACGGGTCTAGTTTCATTCTCCTACATATGAGTATCCAGTCTTCCCAGCATCACTTGTTGAAAAGGCAGTTTCTTTCCCAGTATGCAGATTTGCTGCCTTTGTCAAAGATCAGATGGCTGACGGTGTATGGTTTGATTTCTGGGTTATCATTCTAGTCCATTGATCTCTGTGTGTATTTTTATGCCAGTACCATGCTATTTTGGTTATTACAGCTTTATAATATAGTTTAAAGTCAGGTAGTGTTATGCCTCCAGCTTTATTTTTTTTGCTCAGGATTGCTTTGGCTATGCATGGTCTTTTGTTGTTCCACTTTTTTTTGCTCAGGATTGCTTTGGCTATGCATGGTCTTTTGTTGTTCCACATAAATATCTGGATAGCTTTTTCCATCTCAGAGAAAAATGTCATTGGAATTTTGATGGGGATTGCAATGAATCTTTAGATCACTTTGGGTAATATGGATATTTTCACTATGTTGATTCTTCTAATCCAAGAGCATGGGATATCTTTCCATCTTCTTTTATCCTCTTTAATTTCTCTCAACAGTGGTTTGTAGTTCTCTTCATAGAGATCTTTGACATCCTTGGTCAGCTTTATTCCTAAATATTTTATTTTTTTGGTGGCTCTTGTAAATGGGCTTGCTTTCTTGATTTCTTTTTCTGCATGTTTACTATTGGAGTATAGAAATGCTACTGATTTTTGTGTGTTAATTATGTATCCTGCAACTTTGCTGAAATTATTTATCAACTCTAGGTTGATACTTGAACTTTTTTTTTTTTTGTCTTTTTCGTGACCGGTAAGGGAATCGCAACCCTTGGCTTGGTGTCGCCTGCACTGCGCTCAGCCAGTGAGTGCACTGGCCATTCCTATATAGGATCCGAACCCGTGGCAGGAGCGTTGCTGTGCTCCCAGCTCTGCACTCTCCCGAGTGCGCCACAGGGCCGGTCCGATACTTGAACTTTTTAATAGAAGCTTTAGGGTGTTCAATATATAGCATCATATCATCTGCAAAAAGGGACAGCTTGATTTTACCCTTTCCAATCTGGATTCCCTTTATTTCCTTCTCTTTTCTGATTGCACTGGCTAGTACTTCCAACACTATGTTGAATA
>NW_007740426.1:23550-24036 GCF_000696425.1 Galeopterus variegatus | reverse complement strand
TGGTGAGAATGGGCATCCTTGTCTAGTTCCTGTTCTTAAGGGAAAAGCTTTCAGCTTTTCCTCATTCAGGGTGATATTGGCAGGATGATAGGGCTTATTGTATATGGATTTAATTATGTTGAGACACTTTCTGTCTATGCCTAACTTGTAGAGAGTCTTTATCATGAAACGATGTTGCATTTTGTCAAATGCTTTTTCAGCGTCAATAGAGATCATCATGTGGTTTCTGTCTTTGCTTTTATTAATGTAGCATACCACATTTATTGATTTGCATATGTCGAACCAACCTTGCATCCCTGGAATGAATCCCACTTCATCATGGTGCATAATTTTCTGTATGTGTTGCTGTATTCTGTGAGCTAGTATTTTATGGAGGATTTTTGCATCTATATTCCTCAAGGATATTGGCCTGCAGTTTTCTATTCTTGGTGCATCTTTGTGTGGTTTTGGTATCAGGGTGATGTTTGCCTCATAGAATGAGTTTTG
>NW_007740426.1:20319-21709 GCF_000696425.1 Galeopterus variegatus | reverse complement strand
GATCCTTTTATCATTATATAGTGGCCTTCTTTATCTCTTTTAATGGTTTTTGCTTTAAAGTTTATTTTATCTGATATAAGAATAGTTACTCCAGCTAATTTTTCATTTCTATTTGCATGATATATCTTTTTCCTTCTTTTCACTCTTAGTCTTTGTGTGTCTTTACAGGTCAAGTGAGTCTCTTGGAGACAGCATATTGTTGGGTCCATCTTTTTAATCCAGTCAGTTAGTCTATGTCTTTTGAATGGGGAAATTAGTCCCTTTACATTTAGAGTTATTATTGTAAGGTGTTGATTTACTCCTAGCATTATACTGATTTTTGTTTAGATGTCTTAAGTATCTTTTGTTCATTTCTTCCTAATTTTCTGTTTGTCTTCTGTATTTATTGGTTTCTTGGGTTGATAGATAAACTGTTTTTTTCTCTTTTGTTAGCATTTTTGTTTTGCCGGTAGGTATTGTTCTTTCTTGTGTATTCATGGCAATGATGGTTGTTTTTGTGGTATCAAACCCAATATTTCCTTGGGAATTTTTTGTAGGGCTGGTCTTGTGGTAGTGAACTCCCACAATTTTTGTTTGTCTGAGAAATATACTATTTGTTCTTTATTTCAGAAGGAGAGCCTTGCTGGGTAAAGTGTTATTGGCTAGCAATTTTTGTCCTTTAGTGTTTTGAGTATATCATCCCAATCTTTTCTGGCTTTGATAGTTTCTGATGAAAAATCTGATGTTATTCTGATTGGGGTTCCCTTATAGGTGACTTGCTGCTTCTCTCTTGCAGCTTTTAAGATTCTCTCTTTGTCTTTGAGTTTTGTCAGTTTGATTATCACATGTCTTGGAGAGGACCTTTCTGGGTTGAATGTGTTTGGTGATCTTTGGGCTTCCTGAATCTAGGGATCTGTGACTTTTCCTATACCTGGGAAGTTTTCTGCTATTATCTCATTGAATATGTTTTTGATGCCATTTCCTTTTTTCTCCCCTTCTGGAGTACCCATGATTTGTATATCTGAGTGCTTAAGGTTCTCAGTTGTCTCTCTTATATTTTCTTCAATTTTTTTGATTTTTTTTTCTTGTCTGCCTGTGATAATTCAAACAGCCTGTCATCAAGGTCAGATATTCTCTCTTCTGCTTGTTCAAGTCTGCCAATTAAACTCTCTGTTGTGTTTTTTATTTCATTGAATGAATCCTTCAGCTCCATAAGCTCAGCCACATTCTTTTTCAAGGCATTGATTTATTTGTACATTTCTTCTTTCAAATCATGTATGTTTTTTCTCATTTCATTGTGTTGTCTTGCTGAGTTTTCTTGTATCTCATTTAGTTTCCATAGAATAGTTACTTTAAATTTCTTGTCTGTCATTTCAAAGACTTCCTGTTCTATAGGATCTAGCACTTGAAT
>NW_007740426.1:14466-19744 GCF_000696425.1 Galeopterus variegatus | reverse complement strand
CTTTAAATTTCTTGTCTGTCATTTCAAAGACTTCCTGTTCTATAGGATCTAGCACTTGAATGTTATTAATTCCCTTTGGTGGTGATGTACTTCCTTGATTTTTCAGATTTCTGTTTTCTTTCCTTTGGTGTTTTGTCATTGTGGCCAGCATTATCATAGTCCACTCATTTCACCCTGATATCTGGCTTGGATCCTGAAGGGACTGCTGCTCTGGACAGCAGGAACTAGCCTGAACTGGAAGTCCCACCCTGCCTGCCCCCACTGGCTCATCTGGCTCAAGGCGTGGTGGCTCAGAGCCTCTCAAGTCATTCTCGGAGATGGTCTGGGCTGGAGTTCTGTCCCATCTGCCCTCTCTGGGACAGCAGGCTCAGGGTTTGGGACCCCGAGGCTGTTACGTCTTTCATGGTGGTGGGACCAGCCTGTGCCAGAAGTCCTGTCCTGACCCTGCCCACCCTCTCCAGCCTGGCAGTCTTGGGGCATGTGGGCCCAGAAGCTCCAAACTCTCTCCACAAAATGGGGAGCAACCCAAAGCAGGGTCCTGCAGCAGGTGACTCCTGTCTGCCCCAGCACAGATCTTGGGCCCTCTGTTGCTGCTCCTCAACAGCTGCAAATTAGTCGCTCTGTGGGAGAGAGCAACACCAGGAACCGATGACTATGCCATCTTGACTGGAACCCAAATTACAACTTTTATGCACATCCAAAGTCTTTTTTATTCCTCCAAATCTCCTGCAATGTCTATCAAACTAATTTGGAAATTTTAGGGAAAAAAAAGTTACTTTAATGAATAGTAACTTGTTATTTTGGAGTGTTTAGGGTCATGCATTCTCTAGAAGTCAGATGCAGAAGGAAGAAACATAAAACCTTTTCTATCATTTTGAAAAATTCTCCATTTTTATGAATTAGCATTAATTTATACTGGTTACTGCACTCGCTTGGTATTTGGCTGCAATCTAGGATGACAATTAAAACTTGAAATGCCCACATGTCTCTGACACTGCTTACTTTTCCCCTCGTAGTTCCAATTAAACACTTGTTTCCACTGGGTCTTTATTTAAGGGCCTTCCTTCCTTCCTTCCTTTTGTCTGGCAAACTTGGAATTGGTAAGGAGCTTTCCTCCTTGTAGTTTGCTTAAGTATAACTCCTTCATACTGTGAAAAATACCCTTCACATGCTTGAGCTTCATTTGGTAATGAGCCCTGAACTTTGCTGTCTGCTCATGCATTATGACCTCTGGTTCTGGTGATGAGTGGGTTGCCTTGTCCTGCAAAGAGCACCCCCAAAATTTGCTAATTAAGTCTGTGTTTGGAAGATTTTTGTTATCACATTCTTCTAATATATGTGTAAGAAGCAAAATAAAAACCTCTCTTGTTCTAAAGTTCAAGTGTTACAAATTCAGCAATTCTGGCTACATTGGGAATGTGCTGAACTGTGTAAGAATTTCCATTTTATTTCTTTTTTGAACTTTCGTTTATTAATTTGGGCCATTCTACAATTTTCTGTTTTGCATAGAATTCAGAATCAGTTTTGAGGAATGAGCAGTCACAGAAATAGAGTTACTTTTAGGTAATCACCTTTTCAATCCTCATGTGGTCATCTCCCACAGGGGCAAGGCTGCAGGGTGACTTAGTAACTGAAAGTCCCTTGCTGTTTTGTATGCTGTAATGACACTTCTATATATATATACAATAACAGTTGACTCATATGTTGTTAGAAAGTTACATGCCCATGGCAACAGATAAGTATTTGGGAAGTGTTATGGGTTGAATGTGTACCTAAAATTTCATGTCTTGGAAACCTGATCCTCATTGTGTTAAGGGGGCAGGAAATCCGATGATGGTATTTGAAAGTTGGGGCCTTTAAAAAGTGATTGGATTGTGAGGACTGTGCTCTTGTGAATGGATTAACCCATTCATGTAGTGATGGGTTAATGATTTAATGGGTTATTATGGGCATAGACTGAGCACGTGAACTTGCTCTTGCCATTCTCATCATGTGACACTCTGGCATCCACAGGATTCTGTAGAGCTCCCGCCAAGAAGAAGGTCCTCACCAGATGTGTTCCTTGGACCTTGGACTTGCCAGCCTTCAAAACTATAAGAAATAAATTTCATTTCTTTATAAATTACCCTGTTTCAGGTATTTTGTTATAAGCAACAGAAAATAGACATTAGGCAATAAGACAATGCATTTGGCCACGGGCAAGGAATGATGTCTTAGTGCATTTATTAGCTCCTCCTCTTCCTCCTCCCCCTCCTCCTTCAAAACAAAATACCCTTTTCCAACTTTGTTTTGAAAGGTTGTTTCTTTTGCACTGAGGGTAATTTTCAAGACTTTACCATTCTGCCTATTGGATAGGCAGATTTTTAATGAAGCACAAGAAATAATAAAGCATGTGAGAATCCTCCCTTGTTTTTGCATATCATGTATTTAATTTTATGATTATTTTCAATGATTAAAAAATCCTGTTCATTATGAAAATTTTAAAAGAATGTAGATAATAGATAAAATAGTAAAAGTACTCATTATCCATGATCTCAATGTCCATAAATGTCCACAGCCATAATCACTGTTAGTATTTTGGTTACATTACATATGTCTATTTGCAAACTTCCTCAAGTCCTCCCCAGCCAAGAAATACAAATAAAATCATATTACTAGTTATGCTCAGTTTTTGTGGCATCTCTCTCACCTTTACAACTGCAGGGTCGATGCCCTCTCTCCAGCTCCCTTCCCTTTCTTGAATTCTAGAGGGTTCCTAGAGCAGGTTTTGTGTGCTCACGCAGTGAGGGTAAGTCACCACCCTCACTGCTCTGNTGAAAAATACCCTTCACATGCTTGAGCTTCATTTGGTAATGAGCCCTGAACTTTGCTGTCTGCTCATGCATTATGACCTCTGGTTCTGGTGATGAGTGGGTTGCCTTGTCCTGCAAAGAGCACCCCCAAAATTTGCTAATTAAGTCTGTGTTTGGAAGATTTTTGTTATCACATTCTTCTAATATATGTGTAAGAAGCAAAATAAAAACCTCTCTTGTTCTAAAGTTCAAGTGTTACAAATTCAGCAATTCTGGCTACATTGGGAATGTGCTGAACTGTGTAAGAATTTCCATTTTATTTCTTTTTTGAACTTTCGTTTATTAATTTGGGCCATTCTACAATTTTCTGTTTTGCATAGAATTCAGAATCAGTTTTGAGGAATGAGCAGTCACAGAAATAGAGTTACTTTTAGGTAATCACCTTTTCAATCCTCATGTGGTCATCTCCCACAGGGGCAAGGCTGCAGGGTGACTTAGTAACTGAAAGTCCCTTGCTGTTTTGTATGCTGTAATGACACTTCTATATATATATACAATAACAGTTGACTCATATGTTGTTAGAAAGTTACATGCCCATGGCAACAGATAAGTATTTGGGAAGTGTTATGGGTTGAATGTGTACCTAAAATTTCATGTCTTGGAAACCTGATCCTCATTGTGTTAAGGGGGCAGGAAATCCGATGATGGTATTTGAAAGTTGGGGCCTTTAAAAAGTGATTGGATTGTGAGGACTGTGCTCTTGTGAATGGATTAACCCATTCATGTAGTGATGGGTTAATGATTTAATGGGTTATTATGGGCATAGACTGAGCACGTGAACTTGCTCTTGCCATTCTCATCATGTGACACTCTGGCATCCACAGGATTCTGTAGAGCTCCCGCCAAGAAGAAGGTCCTCACCAGATGTGTTCCTTGGACCTTGGACTTGCCAGCCTTCAAAACTATAAGAAATAAATTTCATTTCTTTATAAATTACCCTGTTTCAGGTATTTTGTTATAAGCAACAGAAAATAGACATTAGGCAATAAGACAATGCATTTGGCCACGGGCAAGGAATGATGTCTTAGTGCATTTATTAGCTCCTCCTCTTCCTCCTCCCCCTCCTCCTTCAAAACAAAATACCCTTTTCCAACTTTGTTTTGAAAGGTTGTTTCTTTTGCACTGAGGGTAATTTTCAAGACTTTACCATTCTGCCTATTGGATAGGCAGATTTTTAATGAAGCACAAGAAATAATAAAGCATGTGAGAATCCTCCCTTGTTTTTGCATATCATGTATTTAATTTTATGATTATTTTCAATGATTAAAAAATCCTGTTCATTATGAAAATTTTAAAAGAATGTAGATAATAGATAAAATAGTAAAAGTACTCATTATCCATGATCTCAATGTCCATAAATGTCCACAGCCATAATCACTGTTAGTATTTTGGTTACATTACATATGTCTATTTGCAAACTTCCTCAAGTCCTCCCCAGCCAAGAAATACAAATAAAATCATATTACTAGTTATGCTCAGTTTTTGTGGCATCTCTCTCACCTTTACACCTGCAGGGTCGATGCCCTCTCTCCAGCTCCCTTCCCTTTCTTGTATTCTAGAAGTATACAAATAAAATCATATTACTAGTTATGCTCAGTTTTTGTGGCATCTCTCTCACCTTTACAACTGCAGGGTCGATGCCCTCTCTCCAGCTCCCTTCCCTTTCTTGAATTCTAGAGGGTTCCTAGAGCAGGTTTTGTGTGCTCACGCAGTGAGGGTAAGTCACCACCCTCACTGCTCTGGATCACTGGTGAGGGTCTTTGGGGCCATGCCCCATGTCATCATCCTCGACAGCCTCAATTGGTGAAGCTTCCATCATTCTGGAGGGGTCTGACAGCAGAGGTCTTTGGATTGTAATATGTTACACAGGTGAGTCAAACTACTTCATGGGAAGGGGTAGTTAATAAATGACCTTCTGTTCCCTAGGACAGGGAGGCTAGCAGATTGCTCCATTGGGAACATGATCAATTAACATCCATCACTCAAAGCTCAAAATCTTCTCAGTCTGATCTTCAGCCACCACCTTTTTCTCCTTTTTCTTCTCCTTTTCTCCTCTCTTCTTCACAGCTGGCCTGTGTGGGCATCTGAAGCCCTGACCTTGGTGTTATCAATGCCACTCTCTAACCAGCTGAGCTAACCAGCCAGCCCCAGCCTTCTTGTTTAACTCTGATATTTACTGATTTCATCCGAAAGCTATTCCATATACTATCTTAATGGTTTTTATTAACTTTAACTTTTATTTCCTGACTTTTAGTTGCTTGGATATGTCTCTGTTTCCACAGGCTAGATGCTAGGTGCTTTGATTATCCATTATGAATTCCTACATAAAAGAGCTCCTATTGTGAAGAATGTATGAGAGCATGGCAATAAACAAAGGCACAAGGCAATGCTGGTTGGATGATAAAATTAACATAATTGTGTGTATG
>NW_007740426.1:11847-13139 GCF_000696425.1 Galeopterus variegatus | reverse complement strand
TGATGAAAGGTTAAAGTAAGTAACTCTAAATGATGATGAAGTAACTCTAAACCAAAAAATACCTGTGGAAAAAAAGGTGGATTTTCCTTAGCCTGAAAGAGAAAAAAGAAATGGTGAAGACATTATAGCTGTCTGCACTCATCAGTACATGGTGTCTTTACTCAGCATCACTCCTGAGAGACGGAGAGAATTCCAGTCCCTGACTTATAATAGTTTGACTTAGGATCTTTTGACATTATGATAGTGCAAAAACTATACACATTCAGTAGAAACTGTATTTTGAGTACCCATACAACCATTCTGTTTTTGAGTTTCAGTACAGTATTCAATAAATTGCCTGAGATATTCAATACATTATTATAAAATAGGCTTTGAGTTAGATGATTTTTCCCAACAGTGGGCTAATGTAAGTGTTCCGAGCATGTTTAAGGTAGGCTAGGCTATGCTATGATGTTCAATAGGTTAGGTATATTAAATGCATTTTTGACTTATGGTATTTTCAACCTACAATGTGTTTATCAGGAAGTAACCCCATTGTATGTCAAGGAACATCTGTATATAATTTCTTAAAATTTTACGGCAACTTTACAACATAGGAGTTGTTATATCTATTTTATAATTGAGAATCCTGAGACTCAGAGAATTTTAGAGACTTCTTCAAGGTGATGTGCATAGTTCGGAAATGGAGAGTTAGAGTTGTAGAGTTTAGATTCTGTGGCAGACACCTGTGATCCTCTGTGGAAACAACTCTTCCCCCTCCTCAGTCCATGAAGTGTGAGAGGCTCTGGACTCCCTTCCTGGATCCAGGGACAGGCATGTGGTCCAGTCCTGCCCAATCAAAGCATAGGGTTTCTGGGCCTCAGGAACTCAATCCATGCATGCTTGATCCATTCTAGGACCTATGATGGAAACATCAGGAAGAGTCCTTCTTATTTTTCAACAGGATTCTGAAAGACTGAGATGTGAGCCTTGTACTGCTGGCAGACATTTTGCGTCATGAGGCAGAGAATGGTACCAGCAATGGCACCAACACAGAAGAAAGTGAAGTATGTTGTTAAATTTAATCTTTACCATGAATAAAAGGATGATTCCACTATTATTCTAATTATACAAGGGATAAAACAGGGTTATTGACAGTGTCATGTTCATACCCAGCTTTGTCACATCTCTTAGGTACTTGTTGAATACCATCTCTGTTTTTTTTGTTTTTTGTTTTTTTTTTATTCCTTTCTATCTTTTTTACTGACCGGTAACGGGATCGCAACCCTCGGTGTTGCGCCCGCACCGTGCTC
>NW_007740426.1:10004-11678 GCF_000696425.1 Galeopterus variegatus | reverse complement strand
GGAACCGGTCTCCACATGGGATCCGAACCCTCGGTGGGAGCGCCGCTGCGCTCCCAAGCGGAGCACTCTCCAGTGCGCCACTGGGCCGGCCCATACCATCTCTGTTTTTACTTGGATCTTAGAAATCAAATTAAAATTGAGTGCATGATTATTGCAAGCTGTTTATCTGATCTAATCTGACCCTAAATATAGAATTTCATGTTTTTGGGGAGATTAATAATAAAATTTAGGTGGAGATGCAAAGTTAAGTAACTCCTAAGAGAAGGTTTCCATTAGTGTTCAGAGAGGCCATGTAGATCGACATTTTACTTTTGTAATTTTGCTGTTCTTTCTTTTCTCTGCTGCTGAGAAAGCCAAAGAAAATTATTTATTATCTGTTTGCACAGCCCCTAGCAATGGGATGCATAATGTTTTTCTTATTGATTATGATTCATTAGCAATTGTATGAACACCTAAGGACTAACCACAGGTGTTGAACCATTGCAGATTGCTTAGGAGTGGTGAAAATGGGTGCTAAATGCTCGTAGATTAAAATGATTTCTGAACTTCTTTTGTAAATCATACATCTGCAGCTAAGGGATTCCACATTGGAACGAAAAATAGAAATCTAGTGACACAGAGTATAGGTCTCTATCCTCTGTGCAAAAACCATGTCTCTTTAGATCAAGCTNGGACTAACCACAGGTGTTGAACCATTGCAGATTGCTTAGGAGTGGTGAAAATGGGTGCTAATTGCTCGTAGATTAAAATGATTTCTGAACTTCTTTTGTAAATCATACATCTGCAGCTAAGGGATTCCACATTGGAAAGAAAAATAGAAATCCAGTGACACAGAGTATAGGTCTCTATCCTCTGTGCAAAAACCATGTCTCTTTAGATCAAGCTGCAACTCCTGCTTAATAGTTATGAACCTTTAACTGCTAGCAAAAGGTAAAAGTAATGTAGGCCATTATATGAGTATAACAAATGAGAAATATGATTGACTTTTTTCCTCCACATGACACTGAAATCTAAATATCATTAGTAGCTTGCAATTTGTCACATATGCCACATCTAGACACTTTCTCTTATAAAAATCAATATATTTTAATAGTATGTGGTAGTGAGTGTCCTCACTGACAGCCCATTCATCTATAAGCCATTGACTTTTCTGGCATATTCAATAGAGCAGTTGAAGTTGAATTCACTTAAAAATACCAAAAATGATAGGATGTGAATTTTAAAGACTGCTAATATTTAAATATATTACTTTATTACTCATATAGCTCTGGAAAAAATAGAAATATTCACAGATAATTGATTTGGAACTAAAATTTACTAAAGATAACTCAGCTTTTGTAATCATTACATTTAAGTTTCCTCCTCTCCAAAATAAATAAATAAATAAATAAATAAATAAATAAATAAATAAATAAATAAATAAATAAATAAAAGTTTCCTTCTCTCCTGCCCTCACCAAATGCACTGCTTGGGAAGTATTGTTGATTCTCCAATTGTATCTGAAGTTTGCCTACTCTTTTAAAACCTTAGTTGCCAACACCTAGTAGCTCTTGGCTAGGCTGCTACCATACTCTGCAAGCTGATCTCTCACATTCTCTAGTGCTTCTCCTATATTTCTGACTTCTCCTATATTTCATTCTTCATACAGCAGCCAGAGTGATTTTGTAAAAAAGT
>NW_007740426.1:8388-9642 GCF_000696425.1 Galeopterus variegatus | reverse complement strand
TCATGAGCAACAGACAGCTTTCCTGACTGCTCAGCCAAAGTAGCCAGATTCAGTTCCAGTGCCCTGTTTAGTTTTACCATAGCAATCATCACATCCTATATTTTCTCATTTATTTATTTGTTTATTGTCTGTCTCCTGTCACTAGAATGTAGATTCCCCCACAGCTTAGAAGAGTGGCTGATAGATAAGACTCTCAACACATGTTTGGTAAGTGAAAGAGTTTAACCATATTTCAGTCAGGAAAAAAACACTTGGAAATACTACAAATAAAAGCACAATATAGTTCCGGTAAAGATGGTGGACTAGATGATTCCTAGTGTAACTCTCTCCCACAAATCGACAAATTTCCAACTATTAAAAAGCAACAAGCCCAGCCCAGGCAAGTACAAACAGCCCAGGGAGGCCCCCCCCAGAGGGGCCCTAGAGCTGCTGTGACCATGCATCATGGAGTGCCAGCCCGCTGGAGCAGGCAGCCAATGATGTAGGACCCCCTCAGCCCACACAAGTGCATGTGGACCAGAGAGGTCCTCCCAGCGGGGCCCAAGGGCTGCTGCAACTACATGCTCCAATGCGCCCACCCACTGGAGCAGATAGCCACCGATGTGGGACCCCCCAGCCCAGGTGAGTGCACACAGCCCAGAGAGGCCCTAAAGCCCCAGGCCCACAGGTCCCCAGGCCACCCACATGAGAACAGGCAGGTGCCACTGCTGGACTCCAAGCCCATTCCAGTCCCCATGGCCCAGAGAGGCCGAGCCTCTTGCCCCAATTGGCAGTCCTGGCAGGATCCTAGACAGACATAAGGGTCAAACAAGTGGACCATGAAATCCCCTGCCACAATGACTAAACATCAAAGGAAAGATACCGGAAATATGAAAAGTCAAGAAAGTACACCAACAAAGGGTAATAATGGCTCTCAAGCTCTAGGTCTTTTAGAACAAGAAGCCCTTGAAATGACTGATGAGGAATTTCTAGTGGTAATCCCAAGGAAACTAAATGAGATACAAGAAAACTCAGTGAGACAACATGATGAAATGAGGAAAAGTATGCAGAACCTGAAAGAAGAAATGTACAAGGAAATTAAAGCACAATAGAGAGTTTAACCAGTAGGCTTGAAGAAGCAGAAGAGAGAACTTCTGACTTTGAAGATGGGCTGTTTGAAATAACACAGGCAGACAAAAAAGAAAAAGAAAAATGAATTAAAAATATTGAAGAAAATCTAAGAGAGATAACAGACAACCTTAAGCCCTCAAATAT
>NW_007740426.1:6172-7853 GCF_000696425.1 Galeopterus variegatus | reverse complement strand
CCCAAACATATTCAACCCAAAAAGTCCTCTCCAAGACATGTTATAGTCAAACTGTCAAAACTCAAAGACAATGAGAGAATCTTAAGTGCTGCAAAAGAGAAGCATCAAGTAAACTACAAGGGAGCCCCAATCAGACTAACATCAGACTTTTCATCACAAACCCTAAAAGCCAGAAAGAAATGGGATGGTATATTCAAAACACTAAAAGACAGGGATTGCCAGCCGAGAATACATTACACAAAATGATACACCATGATCAAGTGGGGTTCATCCCAGGAATGCAAGGTTAGTTCAACAAACACAAATCAATAAATGTGATGCACCACATCAATAAAATCAAATACAAAAACCATATGATCATCTCTATAGACACTGAAAGAGCATTTGAGAGAATTCAACATTCATTCATGATAAAGACTCTCTGAAAGTTAGGTATAGATGGAAAGTATCTCAACATAATTAAAGCCATATATGACAAGCCCACTGCCAATATCATCCTGAATGGGGAAAGACTGAAAGCTCCCTTAAGAAAAGGAACTAGACAAGGATGGCCATTCTCACCACTCCTATTCAACACAGTGTTGGAGGTACTAGCCAAAGCAATCAGAGAAGAGAAGGAAATAAAGGGCATCCAGATTGGAAAAGACGAAGTCAAACTGTCCCTGTTTGCAGATGACATGATCCTATATCTTGAACAGCCTATAGCCTCTACAAAAAAGCTCTCAGAGTTGATAAAAGATTTCAGCAAAGTAGCAGGATACAAAATCAACACACAAAAATCAGTAGCACTTCTATACTCCAATAGTGAACATGCAGAAAAAAATCAAGAAAGCTACAGCATTTACAATAGCCACCAAAAAAAAAANAAATTTTGTGACATATACATGTTAGGCAAACATAATAAAATCACAGAAGTAGACTATACTACCCAAAGTGATATACAAATTCAATGCAATCCCCATCAAATTTCCAATGACATTTTCCTCAGAAATGGAAGAAACTATCCAGACATTTACACGGAATAACAAAAGACCACGCATAGCCAAAGCAATGGTGAGCAAAATAAATAAATAAATAAATAAATAAAAATAAAAAGAATAAAAAATAAAATAAAATAAAGCTGTAGCCATAACACTATCTGACTTTAAACTATACTATAAAGCTATAATAACCAAAACAGCATGGTACTGGCATAAAAACAGACACACTGATCAATGAAATAGAATAGAGAATCCAGAAATCAACACTCACACCTACAGCTGTCTGATCTTTGACAAAGGCACCAAGTCTATTCACTGGGGAAGAGACTGCTTCTTTAGCAAATGGTGCTGGGATAACTGGACATCCATATGCAGGAGAATGAAACTAGACCCATACCTCTCACCATATACTGAAAACAACTCCAAATGGATTAAAGAATTAAATATACAGATAAATGACTGTATAGTTCTTTCCATTTCTGAGAGAAATGTCATAGGAATTTTTATCTGGAATAACAAAAGACCACGAATAGCCAAAGCAACGCTGAGCAAAAAAAATAAAGCTGGAGGTATTACTCTACCTGACTTTAAACTATACTACAAAGCTATAATAACCAAAACAGCATGGTACTGGTATAAAAACAGAGACACTGATCAATGGAATAGAATAGAGCACCCAGAAATCAACCCACACACTTACT
>NW_007740426.1:3898-5172 GCF_000696425.1 Galeopterus variegatus | reverse complement strand
CTAAAAAAACAAACAAATTAATTCACCCACATACACACACACAAAAAAAACCCGGGGGTGGGGTGGGGAAGAAGATATAACAACTATACTTCTATGAAGTTGTTACAACAAGTAAACGGAAAGGACATTCTTGGGGGGGAGGGGAGAGAGGGAGGAGGGAGGGAGGTGTCGGTGATGGGCCGTAATAATCATATACAGTGTATATTGACAAAATAAAAATTTAACGAAAAAATAAATAAATAAATAAAGAATTAAATATACACCCTGAAACAATAAAACTTCTTAAAGAAAACATAGGAGAAACACTCCAGGAAGTAAGAGTGGGTATAGTCTTCATGAGTAGGACCCCAAAAGCACAGGCAACTAAAGGAAAAATAAACAAGTGTGATTATATCAAACCAAAACACTTCTGCACAGCAAAAGAAATTATCAATAGAGTGAAAAGACAACTGAGTGTGAGAAAATATTTGCAAAATATACATGTGACAAAGGATTAATATCCAGCATATACAAGGAACTCAAACAACTTTACAGCAAAAAAACACAAATAACCCAGTTAAAAAATGGGCAAAGGAGCTGAATAGGCATTTCTGAAAGGAAGATGTATGAATGGCCAACAGACACATGAAAAAATGCTCAACATCACTCAGCATCCAGCAAATGCCAATCAAGATCACTTTGAGATACCATCTCACTCCAGTTAGGATGTTTAACATCCAAAAGACTGAGAATGATAAGTGCTGGAGAGGTTGCGTAGAAAAAGGAACTCTCATCCACTGTTGGTGGGACTGCAAAATGGTGCAGCCTTCATGGAAAATGGTATGGAGGTTCCTCAAACAATTACAGATAGATCTACCATATGTCCCAGCTATTCCATTGCTGGGAAAATACCCAGAAGAATGGAAATCATCATGCCAAAGAGATACCTGTACTCCAATATTTATTGCAGCACCATTTACAATAGGCAAGAGCTGGAACCAGCCCAAATGTCCATCATCAGATGAGTGGATAAGGAAACTGTGGTATATCTACACAATGGAATTCTACTCTGCTATAAAACAGAATGAAATACCAGCATTCGAAACAACATGGATGGACCTAGAGAAAATTTTATTAAGTGAAACAAGTCAGACACAGAAAGAGAAATACTACATGTTCTCATTTATTTGTGGGAGCTAAAAATAAATAAATAAATACACAAACAACTGGGGGGTGTGGTGGGGAAGAAGACACAACAATCATAATTCCTCGAACTTGTTAAGACAAGTGAACAT
>NW_007740426.1:2001-3551 GCF_000696425.1 Galeopterus variegatus | reverse complement strand
GAAAAGGGGGAGGGGGTAAGAGGAATGGGGAAAGCGTCATGAAAATCAACTACAATGTATTTGAGAAGTTAAAATAAAAAAACAACAAAAAAGCACAATATAAATATTGTGTATTATTTCAACAATGTCAAATAATCTAAGAGTAGTAAAAGGGGTTAGGAAGATTCATAATAAAATTAATTAGTTCTGAGGTGGGATTTTGTTTGTTTTCTTTTTAATTTTTTTATCTTCAAAATTTTAATGATTATCTCTAAAGTAATAAGAAAACAACTTTAAAAAAAACTAAAATATTGTCAAGAACATTATGAACTATTAAGAGCTTCTTTTAGGTGTATTATGGGTGACTTCTTTTCTTCTTCAATTTTTGTTGTGCTTTTCAACCAGCAACTAACCTTTACCACTTTTTTCTCAAATAATGTGTAAGAAAAGTTGCATTAATTTAATGAATATGAAAATGTTACTTAGAATCAGGATTTGACTAGTAATACTAGTATCTAATAGCATACACAGTGGTACATTAAAGAGGGTTGCAAATTCTTTGACACTCCTCCCCTTGAGTGGTGGGATCTGCTTCCTTTCTCCCTGAACCTATGACTTTTCAATGACAACATATGGCAGAATTGACACTATGCCGATTTTGAGCTCACTTTAACAAGATTGCAGTCTCTTCCTTGTTCTCTTGAGCCACAGAGGCTGCGATATCTTGGGAAGTCTAACCTAGTCATCTGCAGAGGCCATGTAGGGAAATCAGAGTATGTCCATCCAGCCCCCAGCTGTCACAGCCCCCATCATTCAAGTCATCCTAGATGAGGTTCCCAAAATCATGGAACAGAGAGAAGCATTTACTGAATTTCTGATTTATTAAATCACAAGATAAAATCATAATAAATTATTATTTAAACTACCAAGTTTTGGGGGGTTCTGTTATGCAGCATTAGATAACTGGAACTTACACTCTTATATATGTTTTCTAATAAGAAGTATTTTAGAAATTTACTGTAAAACAAGTGATATATTTCCATTGTTGACATAATAAAATTAGAAAATGTTTTCTATAGGAAATATGTTGCTATGATACTCAAATATTAAAAATTCAGCCTTTTCTTCTCAGAAAAAAATAATCTTTTATATAATATAGGATAGTTACAAAATGCAAGTACCAAAAACTGTAATCCCTTGGGTAAGAAAGTGTAAAATAACTTTTATCTAGCATTTTACTGGGGATTCTAGCTAGTTCAAAAAAAGATAAGAAACCAAAATCAAACAGGTATGAATTTCTCTGTTTCTCCTTGTGTGTGTGTGTGTGTGTGTGTGTATATGTGTTTGTTTTTTTCCCCCAATTTTATTTTATTTTGACAATATACAATGTGGTTGATTATTGTGGCCAATTACTGAGAACTCCCTGTCACTTCCTTCTCCCCCCTCCCTCCCAACAATGTCCTTTCTGTTTGCTCATTGTATCAATTTCAAGGAATTGTAATTGTTATGTCTTCTCCCCCCTCCCCGTTTTTTTTTTGTTTGCTTATTTATTTATTTTTAGCTCCCACAAG
>NW_007740426.1:0-688 GCF_000696425.1 Galeopterus variegatus | reverse complement strand
TTGTATCTCATTTAGTTTCCTTAGAATTATCACTCAAAATTCCTTGTCAGACATTTCAAGGGCTTCTTTTTTTTTTTTTTTTCTTTTTTTTTTTTTTCTCCTTTTTTATCTTTTTCCGTGTCCGGCAACGGATTGCAACCCTCAGTGTCGCCCCCATACCGGACCGGGACCAGCAACGGGATCGCAACCCTCGGCGTTGCTCCCGCGCCTCGCTTAGCCAGTGAGCGGGAACCGGTCTGTATGTGGGATCCGAACCCTCGGCGGGAGCGCCGTTGCGCTTCCCAAGCAGCGCACTATAGCAGTGCGCCACCGGGCCGGCCCTCAAGGGCTTCTTAGAGCTTGAGAGTTATTACCCTTTGTTCGTGTACTTTCTTGATTTTTCAAATTTCTGGTATCTTTCCTTTGATGTTTAGTCATTGTGGCAGGGGGTTTCACAGTCCACTGGTTTGACACTATTGTCTGCCTAAGATGTTGCTAGGGTTGCCAATTTGGTATGGCTACCTCAGTGTCTGCTCAGTTGGCCACTAGTGCCTTGCGTGTGTGGTCACCTCAGGTCTTGGTCCTCTCCAGGGAGATGCCTCTCTTGTCAGCATGCACTTGGCCAGCCTCCTGGGTCACGCAACGGCACCACAGGGCATGTGGTTTCTTCAGAGCTTCCACCTCCCCTGCTGGACGTCTCCCTGCCCTA
>NW_007740425.1:29752-30203 GCF_000696425.1 Galeopterus variegatus | reverse complement strand
GAGACAATTTTAGGTAAAAGGTTTGAATCAAATTTTGAAAATATTTTTATCAAAACTTTAGGAAATTTAAATCATGTGAACTTGAAATATATATTTATTTATTTAATGAGCGTGCATTAATTATAAGCCAATTAGGTACCTTGCACATAAAACAATTACATAAACAGACATGAACATATCATAAAACAATTACCTAAACAGACATGAACATATAGACATGACATACAGCTTACGCACGCATATATGCAGACATAAACAACAAGAACAAACAAGGATCTTATAAGTTTTGTTTATGATGTAAATAAAGCTTACTAGTAAAAAGGACAGTCAGGTTTAGATTGCGGTTTTTTTGTTTTTTTGTTTTTTGTTTTCTTTTTTTTTTCAAAAAGGCTTACTGGTGAGGCCTCACCCTGCCTTAAGGAAAACAAGATAACAAATTTACATTGTAAAG
>NW_007740425.1:0-26790 GCF_000696425.1 Galeopterus variegatus | reverse complement strand
GGCACAAGCAGATTTCAAGGCAGTTATCATGTAAAGCACGGCCATCTGAGCAGATTGTCACATAGGAGCGGTCTCGCAAGAAGGGGTGTGGGGCTTCAGGCCCCCAACAATATCCTATATATTCATCATCTGGGTTCAGTAGTTATCTGGATTTTAGCACGTTTGCATTACCCACCCCATTTATAGTAGTAGGTTCGAGAGTCACCTTCCTATTAAAGACATGAAATTGCCAGGATAGGTAGAACAATGAAAAAACAAGGCTACAGACAATAACATTTATAACCATATTTTAACTCTGTCCTGATCATGGTCTGTTTTAGAAAAGTGTAGTTAGGATACCTATAGTGACGAAGTTACAAAAAGTATCTGTCTGTGCTGGTAAATGCTCGTGTTGCTGGTAGTACTTTAGTATTTGTTCTATTCGTCTTCAGTTGAAATCAATAAGGTATAATTATAACATCTTTGTATGGTGCTTTCATATTTATAGGATAGTTTCACATTTGACTCTCATGATAGCTATATGATATATAGGTGAGGTTAATAATCTCATTTTATAAATGAGAAAATGGGAAGTTACAGAAATGGAGTGACTTCTACAAAGTATAAAAAGGGGCAGAGGTGGACCTTAAATCCATGTCTCTTAACACCTTGATTAATTCTCCTGCAACTTCATGCGGTAGGCTTATTCACCAATACTTTTGAGCCATGTTGAATGAATATTTTGTAATAAATGTATTAACCATTTTTAAAAGAAGGTCCTATTTTACTAATACAGAAGGAAATTTCAGACTATTTGAATTATGAGTTTAATGGAATTGTGCTCTCTTTTTGTAGGCAAACAAAAATCTGAATAATTTTATCTGACACAGAAGGCATTTGTGCTTTTTGGTATTAGAACAAAATATGGTCTCTGTCGAGATGCATAATTAGTCCACTAAACACTGCAACCTTCATTGTCTGAAACCATAACTAGAACAATTAGAGTTGAATATTTATGGCTTCTCTTCTTTCTTTTCTTCTTTCACTCTATTTACTTTCTTCACTGCTTTTTGTCTAGAATTGACTGAAATTACGAATTTAGTCCTTTAATTTAGAAGATATAACTACTTGATAGAAAAAAATACCTACTGAATTTATGCAGTCAATAACCTGAGCATCAGAAATATTTCACAGTGCTTTTTATTGCATTTTCAAGTATGTTTTTTTAAATGGTAAATTTAAGAAACAACTGGAAAAACTAAGATTATTATTATTATACCACCATATTGCTTGCTTAGTGGTAAGCTGGAATAAAGAACAATGTTAAATGTGTGTATTTTAGAATATATAATGCCATATATAGTTCCACAAGTCTAATTAAAGCTAAGACAAGTTCTTTTAGGTCCTTTCTAGAAAGTTTCTATATTGTTTCTAAGAATTTTACAAATTAAGTTTTACCATGGATAAAGTAATGTATTGATAATAACAAGAAATGTCTTTCTAATGTTCCTTTTGCATTAAGAGATTTTTAGACTTTGGATGAGCCTTTGTTAATGATGCTTTTTCATATTCCATATGCTATTTATAAATGCTGGACTGTGAAATGTAAAGCCTTTTTTATGTTAATGTCAAGGTATATTTTCAGGATTTGATAAACATAAATAGTGCTAGTAAAATTACATGAACTTTTTTCTTTTTAACCCTAGGTCTTGGGGCAGCTATTGGAAGAAGGTATAGACTAAGAGTTGAATTGTCAGAAAAGAGAGTTACTGAGTATCCTGAGGGTGCAGATGAAGTTAGTGGACATTTTGTTGCC
The DNA here is from genome assembly GCF_000696425.1 of Galeopterus variegatus. NCBI lineage: Eukaryota > Metazoa > Chordata > Mammalia > Dermoptera > Cynocephalidae > Galeopterus > Galeopterus variegatus. The sequence goes on along the minus strand of NW_007740425.1, from coordinate 24,995 downwards.
AAATTGGCCTGTATGAAGAGAGTAGGGGAAGAATATGATATGAGAAGCAGCTAGAGAAGTAGGTAGGGTTCAGACTGTAAGCAGTTTTATGAGCTTTGTTATCACTATTGTAGTGCTGAGAAAGTTTGCTGGAAGGCTATTTGATCCACCAAAAGAAGGCATGGGGTAGCTATTCTCCTCCAGTGCAGTTGAAATGGCATTAAAGTGAGTAAATATTAAGATCCATTGGTCCTGGTAGTCTAAGAAGCAACTTATAGCATCAGGCTATTTACAGAGTTTCCCAACCTTGACACTAATGACATATTTAGGCAGACAATTTTTTATTGTGGGGAAGTGTCCTGTGAAGCTTTGTAGAATATTTTGCAGCATCCCTGGCCTCTGCCTTCGAAATGCCAGTAGCACACCATCTGCCTTGGATTGAGTGGCTCCCCAAATCTTGACCACCAAAGTGACAGTGTCAGGAGGGTGGGAAATCCTTTTCTGGTAATTGGAAGGTGGGGCCTCGAAGAAGTCATTAGATTGTGTGACGATGCTGTAATGAATGGATTAATAATGGTGGTCAGGGGCATGGTTCTGATGGCTTTAAAAGGAGAGCATATGAGAGTATCTCACTCTCTCTCTCTCTGCTCTACTATTTTCTGCCACGTGAGACCCCTGCATTGCTGTAAAGCTACCACCAAAGAAGACCCTCGCCAGATGTGTTCTCTGGACTTTGGACTTTCCAGCCTCTGAAATTGTAAGCAATAAATTTTGTTTTCTTATAAATTACCCAGTTCCAGGCATTTTGTTATAAGCAACGGATATGGACTAATACACCATCCCCAGCTGTAACAACCAGACATTGCAAAATGATCCCTGGTGAGGGGTACAAAATATACCCCCCTCCTCTGTTTGAGAACCACTGAGCTATCAGGATCATTGATAGCACACGCATATTTTCTGGCAATTCATGCCATTTTCAGCAACAAGCTTCTTGTCCTGGAACTCCTGATTTCCAGGTATCCTAGTTTAATTTTGCGACTGCCAACCTCTAGGAGTAGGAGGTTCCTGGATGCAGAAACTCTCTATGAGCGAGTGAGAAGGAAAAAATAGGGTGAGAGGTTTGTAGAAAGAAGAGATTTAAAATCATTATTGTGAATAAAGGATGCAGATTAACTAAAGAGGTACAAGGACCTGTGGGCACTGTTATTTCTGGGTCTCTAGGGCTCTGGTATTAGCAGAAGACAGCGCTAATGATATAATTGAAGGCTGATGCTTCAGTTTTGAATTGTTGGAAGTGAAGGGTCAGAGTAAGTTAAGACAGGAGCTAATCTTTACCTATTCATGATCATATGGAAATCAAATAAACAAGAGTACAAGTTGTCAGCATCAAGAAAGCAGTGGGTTTGATTCATATTAATGTGTGAATGTATATATATGTATATTGGTTGGCAGGACCCACTGATGTATTTCAGTCACTTTTGGAGAAGTAGTGAAATGTAGAAGTTAAAAACTCTAAGCTGCCAGATTTGAATCCCAGTTCATCACTAACTAGCTACAAGTCAGCAAATTTCCTGATCTTTCGGTTTTTTGACATGAGAAACAGGAATAATAATGGTACCTACGTCAGAGAGTTGTGAGGTTAAATGAGATAATGCGCATAAAGCAAGTAGAGTTAAATCAGGTAATATGAAAAACACATAGAAACAGTGCCTGACACATCGTTAAGTACACATTAAGTGTTATCTCTTATTATTCTTGTAGGGTTTCACTTACAAGAGGATGTATTATTTAAATTTTTAAAATTCCGGGCCGGCCCGGTGGTGCACTGCTACAGTGCGCTGCTTGAGAGCGCGACGGCGCTCCCGCTGAGGGTTCGGATCCCACATACAGACCGGTTCCCGCTCACTGGCTGAGCGAGGTGTGGGCGCAGCGCCGAGGGTTGTGATCCCGTTGCCGGTCCCGGTCCGGTACAGGCGCAACACTGAGGGTTGCGATCCGTTGCCGGACACGGAAAAAGACAAAAAGGAGAAAATAAATAAATAAATAAATAAATAAATAAATAAATTTTTAAAATTCCTTATCCTTTCTAGGCCTCAGTCTCCTCATCTGTAAAATTGGGAAAATCATAGAACAGTTGTGAGTATTAAATGAGTTAATTCATGTAACGTGCTTTAGCACAGTGCCTGGCATGTAGTAAACACTGAATAAAGGTCAGCTTTTCAGTGATTATTCTTGGTATTAGAGTAGGGAACCATGATGCTATCTGTAAAGTAAGGTAAATAATAACTGGAGCCAAAATGTTTCATTATTTTAGTTATTATTTTAGTTATACTAAGTTTCCATTTGTACTGTCAGAGCTAGGGCTCAGACCCTCCAAACACATTGTACAGACTGGGTCCCCAGACCCCTCACATGCCAGGCTGAGTCCCTAGACCCCTCACACGCAGGTCCATGCTAGGTGATTGGGAGAGATTCCAGGAGCTGTTGGCAGATAACATGATCTCAGTCCTCAGCTGCAGCAGCTTACAGGTCTGGTAGCTTACAGGTCCAGCAGTGGCAGTGGCCTTGCAGAGGGTCCTGGGGCACTAGCAGCAGCAGCCTCCAGCAGCAGTAGTGGCCTCCCCATGACCCCCCCCAATGTGGGGGGAGCATCCCAGGGATGGGAGGGACCATGGATCAGAGTCACTCATCCTTATACTTAAGTCCATAACACAGGACACCTGGGTGCACATGCACAATTACACTAGACAATAACCAAGGAACACCTGAGCGTGTATGCCTATTTACATCAAATGCTTGGCAAGATTCTGAACATCTGCGGGGCCCTGACCATTTTTCCTATATTTTCCCAACACTATCAAACAAGTTTCGTACCATTCTGGCATTCTGAAAAGTTGCTAGACTATTTCAGAGTTACCACCTGATACTAAAAAAGCATTCATAATGTTTATTAGAAGACCTTTTTCCGTTTATCCATTTCTCAATTGTAAGTCTGATGTCAGAGTCTTATGTTGCAGGTAAATGAAACCAGTTCCAGCTCATTTATTCAGAAAAGGGATTTACTAAGAGGATATGAAGTAGTGTAGAGAATTGTCAGGAGGGCTAGAAAGCCAGAATCCAGACTGCACATCTAGGAATATTGATCCAAACTAGTGAGGGCCACACTCCTGCCATTGCTTAGAATCACATGCAGCAGCTTGCACTGCCAGTACCCCTAGCTGTGGTGACTGGATGCTGCCACTGCCGACCTAGGAATTCGATCTTGCTACTATTATTGCTATACCCCACCCCCCACCCCCCAGTGATTTCCTTGGCATTTCTCTTTTTTCGTAACACTAGTTTCTAAGTGTGGGGCAAGTGCCTTTGACTTGGCAGATCCTAGGTCATATGGCAGTGCCCTAGAGCTTGGGAAACAAATAATAATATTAGCATAACTTATATAGCACTTAATTGTATGCCAGGCACTATTATAAGTACTTTATATATTATTTTATGCCACAATAATGCTATGAGATAAGTACTATTATCATTTTACAGTTGAGGAAAGAGAGATTTAGGAACTTGCGTAAGGTTCACAGCTAGTAAGTGGAAGAGCCATGAATTGAACCCTAGCAATCTGGATTAAGATATTTGCTTGATTACCTGATATTTTGATCTTTTATGAAATATGAGGCAGGCTCTGCCTTTCCCCAACATTGGGAGGGGGCTGGGGCTGGGCAGCCAAAAAGAATGAGATACAAAATACTTGGCTAAAGTCTGACTTGGCAAACCAGTTATGCCTCTATTGCTGTTTTAAAAGATCTAAGATGAGGAACAGAGGGATTTTTTCTTGTGATTGCATTTCATGCTCTGCCATTCCTTAGGTATTCTTCTAGAGCCAATACCTGTGATTTTCAAAATCCGATCCAACAGGCAATATATATTTGTAAATGACACTTACGACTATGTAGTCATTTTTATAATGAGAGAGTATTAGAGTAATTTATTTTTTGTGGGCAAGTTGTATTTTGGAAAGTGACAAACTTCTTTTGCTGCTGGGTTGCAGAGCTTCAAGTCAGTACCTCCTCATAGGTGGGCACTGTGATCAGAGTCACACACCTCCTTCCACCTGACTGGTATGGTTGCTCTGTGGTTGGTGGATTTGGGGCTTGCAGGAAAACAGAGATGATAAAATGGAATTTTACTTTTCTTCAAAATAAATCAACAGTTTATTGAGATAAAATTTACATACAGTAAAAATGCACCCATTTTAAATGTACAGTCCAACAAATATAAAAACTTGGGAAATCGTATCACAATCAAGATAAAGAATGTTTCCATCACCCTTAAATTTCTTGTGCCCCTTTGCAGTCAGTCATCCCCAAACCAGCCCTCCTACAGGCAACCACTGACCTGTAATAACAAATTAGTTCTGTATGTTCTAGAATTCTATATAAATGGAATCATATAGTATTTTTTTGTGTGTGTCTGCCTTTTTTGGCTCCACATAATGTTTGGAGATTAATCAATAGTTGTTGCATGCATCAGTAGTTCGTTCCTTTTTATTGCTTTTATTGCCGAGGAATATTCCCTTATGTGTATATAAGACAATTTGCTTACTCATTAACCTGTTGATGGACTTTTTTTTTCTAGTTTTGGGCTGTTATGAGTAGAGCTGCTATAAATATACATATATGAGTCAGGACATTTGGCTTAATTTCTCTTTGGTGAATGCTTAGGTATAGAATGGCTAAGTCATGTGGTCAAGTGTATATTTACTCTCATAAGAAATAAACAGTTCTCCAGTGTGAAGTACTTTTTTACATTCCCCCCAGCAATGTATGCAAGTTCCAGTTACCCTTCATTAACATTTGATATTATCAGTCTTTTTAACTTGAGCCATTGTAGTGGATATGTAGTGGTATCTTACTGTGGTTTTCATTTACATTTCCTTGATGACTGGTGATGTTGAGCATCTTTTGATGTACTTATTTGTCATTAATATGTTTTCTTTTGTGAAGTGTCTGTTAAAATTTTGGCCATTTTAAAAAATTTGTGTTGTTTTCTTATTAGTGAATTGCAAGAGTTATTTATATATTTTGAATATCAGTCATTTGTTAGATATATATATATTTTGCAACTGTTTTCTCCCAGTCTGTCACTTGCCTTTTCATTTTTTAAATGGTGTCTTTTGAAAAGAAGTTTTTAATTTTGATGAAGTCTAGTTCATCAGTTTTTTAAAATTGTTTTTGCATTTTGTGTCTATCTGAGAAATGTTTGCCTGCCCCAAGGTCATGATTCAGTATTCCCCCACCCCCAGATAACTATCATTCTGCCTACAATCATCATCACTAATTGTTTTTCTTTTCAATTGAATCATACAGTATGTATTCTTTGATTCTGGCTTTGTTTGCTGAACACTGTATCTATGAGATTTTTTTCTTCCTTGTTTCTTGTAGCAATAGTTTGTTCTATTTTATTGCTGTGTGGTATTCCTTTGTATGACTATCCCACAGTTTATTCGATGGACATTTGGATTGTTTCCAGTTTTTGGCTATTATGAATAAAGCTGTTATGAATATTCTTATACATATCTTCTGATGGACCTATGCACTTATTTTTCCAGGGTATATTTCCTAGGATTCGAATTGCTGGGTTATAGGCTAGGCATATGATTAATAGTATTCCCAAATAGTTTTTCAAAATGACTTTACCAATTTTTACTTGCATCAGCAATATATGAGTCTAGTTGTTTCACATGCTTGCTAACAATTGGTTGTGTCAGTCCTAATTTTGGCCATTCTAATGGGTATATAGTGGTATCTTATATGTGGTTTTAATCTGCATGACAAGTTGAACCAAATGACTTTGTAGATCCTTCCCAGTACTAAGGTTTTCTGTTCGTTTTAGAGTGGAAAAGGTTGTGATTGAAGGTGTAGCACATAACGGCCTTAAATAATAGTATGGCGTTTTGGGTTTTTATATAACCACAATAGATGTTTAAGTAGCTAATTTTGCTTGTTAACCTTCCTCTCTTGTCTAGGGCTTACTTATAGTAATGGTTCCCATCTGGATGCACATTAGAATTGTTACTGGACACCATATCCAGGTTATTGGTTCATGAAAGAAGAATCTTTCAAGGACCCGTAAAAGGAAAGGAAGAGAGAGACAGAGAAACAGAACCTGATAGGGCTTTACTACCAAGCAGAGGTACGCACCAAAGTGCCCAGAGATCTCTGCCAAAGAGAGAAGCACGCACCCCAGACCTTCTCCATCCTCTCTGTCCCACGTGCGAATTCCTAATGGCTCACCTCTGCCCCTCCTGTTCCTCCTAGTGCATACGCTCTGGCTGATCCAGTCTGAATATTTATGAGCAGTCTCCCTGGGGCGTGTCCCTATTTTATCCCTGCCTTAGAATCACCTGGTAAGCTTTTCAAACTATTTTAAAAGCTTCCTGGCTGTTCATATGGGGCCTTACTGGACCCCATCATTAAATCATGATCTCTGTGGAATGGTAGAAAGCTCCTCAGGTACTTCTAAGATGCAGAGGGTTGAGAATCATTGGCATATATGAATGAAACATTTTATTGCCTCTCAAGAAGTCTTGCGTGTACCCTTTAGGAATGAAACACCAACTATAAAATCTTTAATAGGTATATGCCATGTTAACCCCAACTTTGATCCCGCTGAAAGGATTCAAGAAGCTAGTTCCCAACTTTCTCTTTTTTGGTTGTGCAATATATTGACTCTCCAGGTTAGTTCCAGACTCATCTTTCTGGTTTTACATTTCCCTTTATGTTACAAGTCTAATTCTGCTTTTAAAGTGCACTCTACCACATATGAATCAAGAAAATCACCTACTATAAAATACACTTTTTCTGTTAGCACATAAAGCAGTATTGCAGTCACATAGAGTATTTGCTCAGCTTTGATCTCCTTAAACTTGATTGTGGATTTAGAATGTACTTGGAATTAACAGAACAAAAAAAGGGGAGAAAGGGCATGGTTTGGTTGTTGCTTTATCAAATAAAAGGTGAATAAAATGTGTTCAGCTTTTTGTTCATGAATATAATATGAATCTATATATATTATCTATCTATAATATGATATATATACACCAATCTTCTGTTGGCATGTGTAGATTTGCCACATGAGGATGCTTTTAGATCATCATCAAACAAGTAACATCATAATCTGGAATGTGATATTCATAGATTGAATTTTTAAAGATTGTTTCTAAAGATTCAGCTATAAAGAATGTGTGCCTCGTACTTATTTTCTAATTTGAAAGTAATTCAGTGGTGGCTGCAGCTGGATTGTACTAACCTGGAAAAGCTGATTGTTAAATTTTCAAGAATTTTGTGATCCAGCTGTTAAACACAGCCATTATTTTAAAAAGTAAATTACATAAACTTATGATTAAATACATATATTAAAAACAAAGGTAGGGCCGGCCCGGTGGCGCACTGGATAGTGCGCCGCTTGGGAAGCGCGGCGGCGCTCCCGCCCCAGGGTTCGGATCCCACATACAGACCGGTTCCCGCTCACTGGCTGAGCGAGGCGCGGGGGCAACACCGAGGGTTGCGATCCGTTGCCGGACACGGAAAAAGACAAAAAGACAAAAAAAAAAAAAAAAAAACAAAGGTAATACAAACTCAAAACTTACTAGTTCCTAAGTATTTTACTGTCTTTTACTGTTATCTGTGCTCTTGAGGTTGTGCCTATGGTGTTTCTGTGGTAGAAATATTATATATTGATGCGCTTCTGCACATCTCTTCCTACTGCTGGATTCATTGAGGTCATGTTGGAGCTTGAAATTGGCCACAGTAGGAGTACTGACACCACGGAAATGGGCAAACACTAAGATCAGGGCTCCTTTTTTTTTTAATTTGGAGAGCGAGTTGTTAAACATTTAGTAGTATGTCACTGTAAGCATTATTCTTTACTCAATGAATGCCTACTGTGTACTAGCTATTCTTTATAAGTGCTTTGAATACATCTTTATTTAATTTCCTCAAGTATTATCAGTGATGTGCGTTTTTAAAAAAATTTTATAGATGAGAAAATAAGATTAAGTAACAAAGATCACAAAGCAACTACTATATATTTTTTTTTTCCTTTTTGTCTTTTTTCGTGTCTGGCAACGGATCACAACCCTCAGTGTCGCGCCTGTACCGGACCGGGACCGGCAACGGGATCGCAACCCTCGGTGTTGCGTCCGCACCTCGCTCAGCCAGTGAGTGGCCGGTCTGTATGTGGGATCCGAACCCTCGGCGGGAGCGCCACTGCGCTCCTAAGCGGCGCACTGTAGCAGTGCGCCACTGGGCGGGCCCAAAGCAACTACTATATTGTGCAGCTAGAATTTTGACCCAAGTCTCTGATATTCCCAAATCCTTACCCTTCTCATTGTGGTATGCAGCCTCTATGAGGCTTTGGAATAAGTTTTATAGAAGAGAGAATATTTGAGCTGAGTCTTAAGTTCTTGGCAGGATTTTACTAGATATTGAAGATGGAAGAATATTTCAAACATCAGGAATAGTTTGAGCAAATATTCACGAATATCAAAGTGCATTTCATGTTAAAGAAATAGCAAGTAATAGATTTAGTAGTAGAGGATCTATAGAAGAGTAAAGGTAAGAGAAGTAAATCCTGAAAAGTTGATTGGAACCCTGTTGTGAAGGACCTTAAATAACATGAACCTTGAAACAAAAGAGATTCTGTTTTTATTTCTAAAGGACAGAATTATTCCACAAAGTGCTTTGTATAATTATTTTGCGTGTCTAATATAATTTTTTTTTTTTTTTTTTGGTGGCTGGCCAGTATGGGGACAATTTTAATTTAAAACATGACTGTGGTAGATTGAACTATGCCCCCCCAAAACTCCCTGAAGCTTGAATTGTGTCCCCCAACTTTTATGTATTAGAAATTTAGCCCCCACTGTTACTGTTAAGAGGGTGGTAAATCCTATTACGGTAGTTGAAAGGTGAAGCCTTATAGAGGTGATTGGATTGTAGGATTGTGCAGTAGTGAATGGATTAAAAATTGTGGTCAGGGGCATGACTCTGAGGGCGTTAAAAGAAGAGGAGAGTCTTTCTCTGCTGTCTCTGCTTCCACCATCTTGCAACATGAGACCCCTGGTCACTGTCGCCTCCACCAGATGGACTTTGGACTTCTCATCCTCAGAAACAGTAAGCAATAAATTTCATTTTCTTTATAAATCACCCAGTTCCATGTATTGGACTTCTCATCCTCAGAAACAGTAAGCAATAAATTTCATTTTCTTTATAAATCACCCAGTTCCATGTATTCTGTTATAAGCACCACAAACGGACTAATACAGTGAGGTATCATGGATGGTTTTTGTTCAGGGAGATGATGTGGAGCTTTTTGGTTTTGAGTTCCGTTCTGCCAGTCTGTTAATTTTCAGTACTATAATTAATGGTTAGTAAATGATGTTCCCTAAAGTGGGTCATTCTTTGTGGGAAAGAAAAAGAATAGATAATAATAAGAATTTTTGTACGTCTTTTGGCAAATGAGTATTCCTATTACCTGCTTCATGGCATAAAATGGTATTGGTTTATCATTATATTTTTCATTTTCAGATCATGTTTTCTGTTTAAATTCACAAACTAGAACAGTACATAGTTCCACTGCTGTAATTCTCTCTGCTGTGTCAGTTTCGTGAACCTATTCACTCTTTCTCCCCTGAATCTTTTTTACTGTGTCCTCTGTCTTTTAATGTTCCATAGGACACATCTCTTGAGTTCTCCTTTTGTCAGTCTTATCAGTTCATGCCATCCACATGCCTACAGTGTAAACTCGCAGATTTATGTCTTTAGCCTGGAGCTTTAGACTTGCATTTTGAAATTCCTAATGTGCTGGTGGATTTCTGTACTTCACAAATGTTCTCAAATTCAGACTGTCTGCAATTGAACTCATCACCTTTCGAAGCCAAATAAGCTCTTTTTTCCTACTTTGGTGAGTGATATTTTCCTCTTTCCAGTTTCCCAAGCCACAAATTGGGGGACAGTGGGGTGGGGGGAGGTAGGTCATCCTAGATTCCTCCTCCTTTTTTATTTCCCACAGTCCAGTCACTCCATAAGTCTCTTCTACCTCCTCAATATTTCTTGAATCTACTTTTTTCTATTTCTACAACCTTAATTAAGATCTTTCTTATTTCTTATTTGGACTGTAAGATAGTCTCCTAAATGGATTTTCTACCTCCAGACTTTCCTTCTTTCTCTTCAGTCTAACCTCCCACTAGACTTCTCTAAAATAAATTCATTAGACTCTTATAATTACTTTCTCCCCATCCTTTTCAGTTTTTTGTTTCTTTGTTTTTGGGCTTCTCCTTCTTTTTTCCCCCCTCTTCCTCTTTTTCTGCCTTTTAATTTATTCTTTGATTATTTGAGTATTTTTAAGAATTCTATTTTCATTTTCCACTTACAATTAATAATGTACTGCTTCACTTAATATAGAAACCTTGCAGCCTTTTAGATCCATATTTTCTTTACTTTCCTCCCTTTCTTTGATATAGTTAATATAGTTGTTGTAAATATTACATCTAGATACATAAAATCCCCAGAAGATTATAACATTTGTTTCAAATAATTATATGGTTTATAAAGAAATGGAGAGGAAAAGGCAAAAAGAAAAAAAATACTCTGTTTTCTTTTACCCAGGTATTTACCATTTTGGTTCCTTATTCTTTTCTGAAGATCCATGTTTCTGTCTGGTTTTATTTTTCTTTAGCCTGAAGAACTTCCTTTATCATTTCTTGTAATGCAAGTTTGCTGGTGAGGAATTCTCTTAATTTTATCTGAAAATACCTTTATTTCCCCTTTATTCTTGAAGGATATTTTCACTAGGTAGATATAAAGTTCTGGTTGGACAATGTTCTTCTTTCATCACTTAAAAAATATTCCATTCTCTTCTGGCTTTTGTAAATTCTAATAAGAAGTCAGCTGTTAATTGGATTGTTGTATTGTTGTTTCCAGATAGTAATATTTGTTTTTCCCTTGCTGCTTTCCAGGTTAGCTCTTTATCTTTGGCTTTAAATAGTTTGACTATGATGTGCCTTGGCTTGGAGTTTTTTGTATTTTTTCTGCATCATGTTCATTGAACATCTATGTATCTGCAAATTTTTGTCTTTCATCAAATTTGGGAAATTTTTGGCCATTAATTCTTCAAAATACTTTTTCTATATCATTTTCTCTGTCCTCTCCTTTTTCTTCAATCTTCTTGTCTCTCTGTTCTTTACCTTGGATTATTTATTTTGATTTAGTTTAGGTTCACGTACTCTTTCCACTGTAATCTCTATTTGGCTTTTAAGTTCAAACAGATTTTTTTTTTTTTTCAAAAAATTGTAGTTTAGTTCTAGATTTTTCCTTTTGTTGATTTTTTAAATTTATATTTCTGCACTATTTCCTGTTTTTTTCCTTAACTGAGATTTTTGTTCATTGAAAATATTTTACTTGAGAGTAGTTATAGTAGCTTTTTAAAAAAATCATTGTTAGTTCCAGCATCTGGTTCATCTCAGAGTCACTATAGATTGATTTTCTTTTCTTTGGGAATATGTTTCATTTTCTTGGTTCATTATATTTTCAGTAATTTTGGCTTGTATTCTGAACATTGTAAATATGGATGTGTTATAGATTTTGTTATTTTTCTCCGATGCTATTTTTCTGTTATTTTCTCCAGTATTTTCTTTATTTTAGCAGATAATTTTCTTGGTTGGGCTTGCATTTCAAACTCTGTTTCTTGTTGGTAGCTCTGGTCTCAATTCAGATCTTTTTTCTTTAGCTGAGCTTCTTTGAGTCTCTTCTGCCCAAGTGCATTCAAGGGCTAGTCAGAGATGTGGTAGACAGAGTTTGGGATCCTCTTTCTGGATCTTTCCTTTTCAGTCTTCCCTATTCCCTTCACCTTTTCTCAGTTTTTCCACAGCTTAGAAATACTGCAGGTTTCTCTCTAGGTGCTCTGGCCACTGTTGGATGCACAGCATGGATAGCACTTAACTCTAAGCTAAAAGCCAAGGAGATGGAAACTTACTTGCATAGCTCCCTGTCTTCCCTCCTGCAAGTGAGCATACACTCCCCACCAGAGTTTATGCTTTTCTTTACTTTCTAGTATCTTCGAGTGATAGCTTTTTAAATTGTGTTCAGGTTTTAATGTTCTTTCCTTTGCAGGTATGAGGAGGTTTGGTAGGGTCTTAGTTCATCAGCCTTGGAAGCAGAAACCTGTCTTCCCTGTCCTCAGAAGTCTCCTGTGATGGTTCTCCTCCTACCTTGTGTGCTATTCCTTTGCCAGTTCCTCATTTCCCCATGTCTCAGATGTTAGGGTATCCCAGAGCTCAGTCTTCAGATTCCCCCCTTTTCATTTATACTGACTTTCTGGGGCAGGAGTCAGGCCAGATCCATGCTCATTCATTTATATTATTGTCTGTGGCTGCTTTGGGGCTCCAACAGCAAAGTTAAGTAGTTACAACGAAACTTTATGGCCCACAGAGCCTAAGATATTTACTATTTGGCCCTTCACAGAAAATGTTTATCAACTCCTATGCTAGGTGATTTCATCTGGTCAAAGAGATTTAAATGCCATCTATACACTGATGTTTTCCAAATTTCTTATTCTCAGCTTCAGATTTTTCTCTGTAGTTCAGGCTCATGTATCCAATAGCCTACTTATCTTCTCTACTTGGATGTATGATAGGCTTGTAAACCTTAATATGTCCTAACCTACGCTCTTGATATTTCCCTTACATTGTGCTTCTCCTCCCCCAGTCTTTCCAGCTGTTCAGGTCAAAACCCTTAGGAATTATCCTTGATTTCCCTTTCTTCACATCTCATCTGTCTGTAAGGAATTTTTGTTGGCTCTTCCTTCAGAATATACCTGGAAGTTGACCACTTCTCACATCCTCAGCCACTGTAATCCTGCTCCAAGTCATCATCATCTCTTGCCTAGATTATTCTAGTAAGCTCCTAATTGTTCTACTTGCTTTTGACATTTCTCAATTATTGTTTATTCAACACAACAGCAAAAGAATGATCCTTAAGAACAATCCTTTTAAAACATAAATTACATTGTTTCACTGTACTGTTTAAAACTCTCAGGTGGCTTTTCACCTTACTCAGAATAAAATCCAAAGTTCTTATGATGGTCTCTAAAGCCACACGTTTTCTTGCCACTGGCTGCCTCTCTGACATTTCCTACTATTCTCCTCCTTGCTCTCTCCCTTCAAGCCACATGGCCTTCTTGTTATTCCTTGAAAAGCTGAGCATGATCCCATCTGCTGGTATTTGTACTTACTATTCCCTCTGATAGGAATGCTGTATCCCCAGATATCTTTATGACTTACTTTATTCAGGCCTCACAAAAATATGATACCTATTCTGGGGTTTTTCCTGGCCACCCTATCTAAAATAGCACAAGTATGAACATGTATAGTCATACACGCCTATTAACATTTATGACTGTATGCCATGTATATTTGTTTGTTTGTTTTCACCAACTAGAATGTAACCTCTATGATGGTAGGGAGTTTTATCTGTTTTGTTTATCACTCTATCCTGCATGTCTGAAATTGTGCCTAGCACATTACAGAGCTCAAGAAATTAGTTGAACTGAGGAATGTATGAATGAACAGTCACGATTCTAGCCACGTTGCTTTACTTGCAGTCTCCAGAATATACTAGACCCTTTTTCCACTCTGCTGCTGTTGTTTCTTCTATTGAAGATCTCTCCTTTACTGTGTTCCTATTTGTCCTTCTATAAGATTCAGCTTAAATGTCATCTCTGATAAGTTTCGCCTCTTAGTGCTCACCACACTGTATTATAATTATTTTTTATCTGCAAATACGCTAAGTTTGTGGAAGGCTAAGAACTGATTTATATTTCTGTTTTATCCTATGCATATTGCCTAGAAGTTAGTAGGCACATAGTAAATACCTGTTGAATTGCCAGCTGTTTTTAGGAGGAAGAAAGTAAGAACATAATCTTTCAATTTGAAAGGGGATGTGTATTAGTCCATTTTTGTTGCTTATAACAGAAATACCTGAAACTGGGTAATTTGTAAAGACAGTATTTATTGCTTACAGTTTCAGAGGCTGGGAAGTCCAAAGTCCAGGGAAAACATCCAACGAAGGCCTTCTTTGGTGGCTTTATAGCAACAGCAGGTGTCACATGGCGAGAATGGTGAAACAGAGGGAGAGCTGGCTCCTTTCTCCTTCTCCTCTTAAAGCCCTCACAGCCATGCCCATGACCACCATTAAACCATCAATTGGATTTATCCATTTACTTGGGCATGGTCCTCACAATCTAATCATCTCTTCAAGGCTCCACCTTTCAATAATAGGATTTCTCACCCTCAAGAGTTACAGTGGGGATTAAGCTTCAGTGAGTTTGGAGGAACATTCAGTCCCCCACTGTAGGGTGATTATTTAGATATGTGTATCTCTTTTATTTGTAAGAAACAGAAACTTAACTGCAGTAACCCTGGGTGTACTTTAAGGATGCAGCGGCAGTAAGGAAAATAGGAATCTCAAAAGAATCCAAGATGCCAAGATCATTCAGTGGAGAAAGGACATTCTCTTCAACAAATGGTGCTGGAAAAACTGGATATCCACATGCAAAAGAATGAAGTTGGACCTTTACCTTATACCATATACAAAAATTAGCTCGAAATGGATCAATGACCTAAATATAGACTTAAAATTATAAAACTCTGAGAAGAAAACATAGGGGGAAAACTGTATGACATTAGATTTGGCAAGGATTTCCTGGATATGATACCAAATGCACAGGCAACAAAAGTAAAAGTTGACAAATTGGAGTACATCAAAATTTAAAACTTATATGAATGAAAGGACATGACAGAGTGGAAAGGCAAATCATAGAAAGGGAGAAAATATTTGCAAGTTATATATCTGTTAAGAAGTTAATATGCAGAATATATGAAGAACTCCTATAACTCAACAACATCCCCCTCCCCAAATAACCTGATGAAAAAATGGGCAAAGGACTTGAATAGATCTCCAAAGATGATATCACATGGCCAACAAGCATATGAGAAGAGCCCAATATCGCTAACCATTAGGGTAATAGAAATCAAAACCATAGGGCCGGCCCGGTGGCGCACTCAGTAGAGTGCGGCGCTTGGGAGTGTGGCGGCGTTCCCGCCGAGGGTTCAGATCCCATGTGGAGACCGGTCCGCTCACTGGTTGAGCACGGTGTGGGCGCGACACCGAGGGTTGCGATCCCGTTGCCGGTCGCGGTACGGGCGCGACACCGAGGGTTGCGATCCTGTTGCCGGTCACGGAAAAAGACAAAAAAAGGAAAAGAAAAAAAAAAAAAAAAGAAATCAAAACCATAGTGAGATTATCACTTCACACCCATTAGGATAGCTACTATAAAAATAAATAAATAGCAAGTGTTGGTGAGAATGCAAAGTAATTGGAACCCTTATACACTGCTGGTGGGAATGTAAAATGGTGCAGCCACTATGGAAAACTGTATAGTGGTTCATCAAAAAATTAAAAATAGAATTATGATATATTCTAGTAATTCCACTCCTGGGTATATATCCAAAGAATTGAAAGCAGGGTCTTAAAGAGATATCTGCACATCCATGTGTGTAGCATTACTGTTCCCAATATCCAAGAAGTTGAAGCAATCCAGGTATCCATCAACAGATGAATGGATACACAAAATGTGATCTATACATACAATGAAAAATTATTTAGCCTTAAAAAGGAAGAAAATTCTGACACATGCTACAACATGTATTGAACCTTGAAGATATTATAAGTGAAATAAGCCAGTCACAAAAAGGCAAATACTGTTTAATTCCACTTATATATGAGGTATCTAGATGAGTTAAATTCATAGAAACTGAAAGTAGAGTGGTGGTTGCCAGGTGCTGGGGGGTGGGGAAAATGGGGAGAAGTTGTTTCATGGATATAGCATTTCAGTTTTGCAAGATGAAAAATTTCTGGAGATTGCACAACAATGTGAACATACGTAACATCACTGAATTGTAGACATAGAAGTGGTTAAGATGGTAAATTTTATGTTATATGTTTTTTAAAATAATAAAGAATCCAGGAACAGAGAGCTTTGGCAAAGCCATTATTTAGAAGCAGTGGCAGATCTAGATATATAAGTATTACTGTTAATTTTTAATTAATAAGTTTTATTTTCTAGAGCACTCTTAGTTTCACAGCAAACTTGAGGGGGAAGTAGAGAGTTCCCATATACCCCCTGTTACACATGCACAACCTCCCCCACTATGGGCCTCATTCACTACAGTGGTGCATTTGTTACAATTGATAAACCTACGATGACACATCATTATCACCCAAAGTCCGTACTTTACATTAGTGTTCACTCTTGGTGTTGTACATCTATGGATTTTGACAAATGTATAATGGCATTTATCCACCATCGTAGCATCATACGGAATAGTTTCTCTGTGCTAAAAATCATCCTAGGCAACCACTGATCTTTTTACTGTCTCCATAGTTTTGCCTTTTCTAGAATGTCATACAGTTGGAATCATACAATGTGTAGCCTTTTCTGATTGGCTTCTTTTATTTAGTTATATGCATTTAAACTTGCTCCATGTTTTTTCATGGCTTGATAGCTCATTTATTTTTAGCACTGAATAATATTTCATTTATGGATTATCACAGTTGGTTTATCCATTCACCAACTGAAGGACATCTTGGTTGCCTCTAAATTTTGGCAATTATAAATAAAACTGCTATAAACATTTGTGTGAAGATTTTTGTGTGGATAAATGTTCAGTTCATTTGGGTAAATATCAAAGAGCATGAATGCTGGATCATATGGTACAGGTGTGTTTATTTTGTAAAAAATTGGTTGGTCTGAGTACAGTGGTGCTTATAACTGATCACAACTAGTTACAGATTTCTTTGTTCCTTCTCCACTCCCACTGCTTCACTGGACTAGCCTTACAGAAAAAAAGAGAAAGAAACTGCCGAACTGCCTTCCAGAGTGGCTGTACCATTGTCCATTCCCTCCAGCGATGAATGAGAGTTCTTCTTGCTCCACATCCTCACCAGCATTTGGTGTTGCCAGTGTTCTGGATTTGGGCATTCTAATAGGTGTGTTGTGGTATCTCATTGTTTTAATTGGCAGTTCCTTAATGATATATGATGTTGAATATCTTTTCATAAGCTTACTTGCCACCTGTATATCATCTTTGATGAAATGTTTGTTCAGGTCTTTTACCCATTTTTAATTGGGTTACTTGCTTTTTTATTGTTGAGTATTAAGAGTTCTTTGTATATTTTGGATAATGGTCCTTTATCAGATGTGTCCTTTCAAATATTTTCTCCCAGTCTGTGACTTGTTTTCTCATCCTCTTGACATTTTCTTTCTCAGAGCAGAAAATTTTAATTTTAATGAAGTCCAGCTTATTACTTCTTTATGGATCATGCCTTTGGTATTGTATTTAAAAAGTCATCACCATACCCAAGGTCATCTCAGTTTTCTCTATGTTATCTTCTAGGAGTTTTCTAGTTTTGCATTTTACTTTTAAGTCTACAGTCCATTTTGCATTAATTTTTGTGAAGGGTGCAAAGTCTGTGTCTATGTTCATTTTTCTGTGTCCAGTTGTGGACACCATTTGTGGAAAAGATTATCTTTGCTGCATTGTATTGTCTTTGCCTTTTGTCAAAGATCAGTTGACTACATTTATGTGGATCTATTTCTGGGCTTCCTGTTCTCTTCCATTGATCTATTTGTTCTTTCACCAATATCATCTTGTCTTGATTACTTTGGCTTTACAGTGAGTCCCAAAGTCTGTTTGTAGACACAAAATTATTTTGGTAACACTCGTCAACCAAAGTTTGTGGATTTTAAGCTAGTGATCTGTTACCAACATAACTCCGCTTTTTGCTCTTGCGCTTTTGTTTGTCTTCACAATACCCCTGTTGACTGATTAGCTCAGCATCTCCAATTCACACTTCAAAGAGAAACTGATTAGTTTAGGGAATTCATCTACTGGGCAGTGCTTTTCTGATTTGGCCTTCTGTTAACTTGTAGCCTGTGGGTCTTTCAGCTTTGTGTCAGGGCTTCTTCTTTGATTCAGTTTGTGACCACCCCTTAATTGGGGACTGTGAAAGAGGCATTTTCTCTTGGTAGAGATCAGTAAACTTTTGTAAAGTTATGCATAAAGTAGCCAGATGTTCTTTAAACAAGCCATTTCAGATCCTTTTTAAGTAGGTACTGCTTTAGAGTAGTAATAAGGAGGGTATAGTGGATGCTGTTGTGAGTGGCTCAGTTACCCCCTCAGCTGCCAGGAGTAACAACCTGCTGAAGACTCATACTGAGTCTCCCTAGGAATTGCCTCTTCCAGAGAGAGCTACCTTGTCTTTGGTTATATACCCCTTTCCAGGGGATATCCTGCATCTAATGATCAGGAGTACAAATGTGGGGGAACAAGAGTCTGTTCCCCTTGCCTTAACTTGTAAAAACTCTCAAAAATCATCTCAGCTTCAGTGTTCCAGGTAGGATTGACCAAGGGCTAACATGCAACAGCAGTTGCAGCTTTGTGCAGTCCTACTTCCCTTGTTCACTTTACTGGAGGACTCTCCAATAAATTTCCTGCATGCAAGCTTTTGTTTCAGAGACTCTTTCCCACGGAATCCTTCTAAAGCAGAGGAGTTTTTATTTTCCCTTTTTGAACTTTTGGAATCTTTTCCCTGAAACTTTTTTTTTTTTAACTTTCAAGGTTTACATGAGATATTAACTTCCCTAATTCTTTCACTAGTTTGAAGTCTGTGATAACAGGAACACTGAAAATAGCATTTTTCTAAACGAGTATTTTATATAAGAAATTTAGGAATGCAAGGAAATAAGTAAGATGTGCAGGAAATATTTTAAGTGATTAGAAGGATTTTGCATTATTATGAAAGTTCCTTTCTCATTGGCCTAACCAAGTAGTTAGGATTTCAATTTGACGTTTTAGTCTTTTATTATAACGGTCTCAAAATAATTTAAGCATACTGATTTTGAGATTTTCAATAATTCACAATTTTTGATTATTTTAGACATTTCCCCTGGTTTATTTTACTGCAGTAATACCCCTAAGAAGTAACAAATATGTCATTACATATTCCATGGGTTGGACAAGGGAGAGTGGGTGCGGAGCACAAATGTATAGTAATCATTTCAACAGCTTTCTAATTACAGATCAGAATTTTGGTTTAGCTTTATATCCTTCCCATTTAGTAAACTCTTGCTTACTAAGCTCTAGGCTAATCTCTGAGGATACAGACATGGCTAAGACTATCTCTGTCCTCAAGAACCTTACAGGAGAGAGATTATTCTTTTATTCACTCAGATCTTCATTCTTAACAAGTATGGTATGCTGAGCACCTACTATTGCCCTGGGGATACAAAGATGGAGTGTTAGTCTGTTCATTGTTGTGTCAGACAGACCATGTATTATGTGTAAAATTCATTGTAATAAAGAAAAAGAGGTTTGTATAAGGAGTAAAAGTGTAATATAAATGAGGAGCTATAGGAAGCAGAACATTTCTGGAGCTGCCAAGAAATAGAAATCCGGCCTAGGAAGACCCTAGGGTTTATGCAATCTGTGACTATTTCAGTAGGTTTGGTTTTAGAGGGTCTTAAAGAAAGTAGGACATATACTTGCGCGTCTAGGTATTTGCTGAAGAGTCCAGTTGTTCTCCCAAACTAAATCAGTGGTACTTCCCCCAGAGCACTGACTACCTTGTTTTTGTATTCTTTAGAATCTAAGTGCCTTGCAGTTAATGTGCTTTCACTAAATGTTGACTGAATTTGTCTACACTGGTGTTTCTCAGAATGTTGGCCTCTACGTTCCTGGGAGTTCCTGAGAATCTTTCTGGGAATCTGCAGGGTCAAAACTGTTTTCAGTAATACTAAAACATTATTTGCATTTTTATTATTGTGTCACTTGCACTGATGGTACACCAGAATTAATGGATAAAACTGCAGGTGTCTTAACGGAATCAAGGCATATGTACCAAGCTGTACTGGCGGTCATATTCTTTCACCATTATGAACTTGCAGTAAAGATAAATACCGGTTAAACTTAAAAATGTCTTTGATAAAGCAGTGTATTAGTCTGTTTCTGTTGCTTATAACCAAATACTCAGAACTGGGTACTTTGTAAGAAAACAAAATTTATTGCTTACAGTTTCAGAGGCTAGGAAGTCCAAAGTCCAGGGAACACATCTGGTGTGTGTGTGTGTGTGTGTGTGTGTGTGTGTGTGTGTGTGTGTGTGTGTGTGTGTGGTGAG
This sequence comes from Galeopterus variegatus, assembly GCF_000696425.1. Classification (NCBI taxonomy): domain Eukaryota; kingdom Metazoa; phylum Chordata; class Mammalia; order Dermoptera; family Cynocephalidae; genus Galeopterus; species Galeopterus variegatus. Next base: position 4,728 of record NW_007740425.1, on the reverse strand, counting down.
AGTCTTTATTGGTTGTAGCTTTACAGCAATGCAGGGGCAACACATGGCTGAAAATGGCAGAGCATAGAGAGACTCTCATGTGCTTTCCTTTTAAAGCCCTCAGAACCACGCCCCTGACCACCATTATTAATCCATTCACTATGGCATGGTCCTTACAATCAAATCACCTCTTCAAGGCCCCACCTTTCAATTACCGTGATAGGATTTCATACCCTTAACAGTTACAGAGGGAGTTAAGCTTCCAACATATGAACTTTGGGAGACACAATTCGATCAATCCACAGCAAGCAGTAGAAGTTTAATTTTATTGAGTCTTTTTATTATTCTGTGTGACAAAATGGGAAGTATGCGTAAAGCAGTCCTGCTGCATGCTAGACATTCAGTGATTGCCTTGAGGAAAAGCATGTGTATGAATGAATTGTGAGCTGAACTAACTGGGTGTTTTTGTTTTTGTTTTTGTTTTTTAATGGAATATTATTTTTTACTTGGAAAATGATGACCAGGCAAACTGTTTATATTTAGACCTGGATATTTGGGAGACGTATTTTGGAAAACCTGTAACAGTATATTTTGTTGCCAGTGATCAAATTCAAGATATCTAGCAGAAGTTAGAATTTTGGGAAAATTTGTATGGTTTCCCAGTACTTCCTGATGAGATAAGATATAACAAATAGGAATTTTTTATATTGTATAAGGAAATGTATCAATATTTGGAAGATCTGTGTAACTCATTGAACCAGTATTTTCTAGATGACTGATGCATGATGTTACCAAATCATGCATATGTAAAAGATTCATTCAGAGTACAAAGTACACCAATGAATTTTAATGTAATAGAATGTGAAAAGTTTCTTGATATGGTTTTATATTCCACATTGTAGTTAACTTTTAAGAAACTACTACTAATGAAGTTTTGTTATAGTATCAGAGAAGAATATCCACAATTATTTGAAAAGTCAATAGCCATATAATCTGGATTTTCTTCATATACTTTTACCAAAGCAATATATTGCAACAGACTGAATGCAGAAATAGATATGAGAATCTAGCTGTCCTCTTATAATAGCAGACATTAAAGAAATTTGGAAAAATGTAAAACAGTGCTGCTACTCTCACTAAGGTTTTGTTGTTTTGGAATATAATTATTTTTCGTAAAAATATTTTATGTTAGCATGTGGTAGGTTTATAATTGTTACTTTTAAGTGGATTAATAATTTTTTTAAGGTTTTCAGAATTAATTGCAAATACAGTAAATACTGATAGGTATAACCCAGACAAACAAAAGTTGTTTGGGGTTTTTAATGATTTTTAAGAATGTAAAGGGGTCTTGAGGCCGTAAAGTTTGAGAATTGCTGGTCTATGTAGTGGTGAGTGTATTATTTTAAGTCATTGCTCCATATACTTACAGTAATATTTTCTATCTCATATACTTAATGTGCTGCATGTTACATGAAAAATGTTGTTGGATGTCATTTAATACATGCATATTACATTTAAATAAGCCTTTTTAATGTTTTATAGAAGTAGAGACTAGACCACAAACCTATTTGCATTAATACTTGCTTTCAGTAATATGATGTAACCTGTAATAATCCCCTGAATTATAAAAGTGTAGTGCAAATTTTTTTGGAAAAAAATTTCCTGGCCTTGCACCCTTTTCTTAACCCCTTAAAAATAAATAAAAAGAGTAATGCTTGAGCTAGATATGACAACTGTATAGTTATTTTAATCTCTTTTTAATAAATTCTTACAGGGCTAGACAGTTAGCTCAGTTGGTTAGAGAGCAGCCTTATAACACCAAAGTCATAGGTTTGGATCCCTGGACCCACCAGCCATCCAAAATAAAATAAAAGAAAAAATTCTTCCAGAGAAAAATTAGAACCTCTAAATAATGTTCTTGGCAGTAGACTCATGTCTGTAGGTTAAATATACATATACACACACACACATATTTTAGTTGTTGTCTTGATTTGGTAATTCTGTGCAGTTCAGTCTCAGGGGCAGCAGCTAGATTCACCTGAGCATTAAAATAAACATACATTGATAGTTATTGATTCTGTTCCTAACACATATTTCTATCCAGGCCTTTATTCTGGTGGGCACCATTGTTAAAATTTGGTGTGTGTGTATATAATGCTTTTAAAACCATTACTGGTTAAAAACAAGGGTGGTAGAGAAAAGCAGCACTGTTTCTCTGTGAGAAGTGGAGTAAATTGTTTAGCATATTTATTCTGAAGTTTTTAAAGTAAGAGAAGTAGATTTGTATTAGGGTTTTCCAGAGAGATAGAATTGATAGGTTATGTTATAAATATATCAGAGGGGGATTTATTAGAGGAATTAGCTCATGTGATTGTGAAGAGAAGTCTCACAATAGGCCGTCTGCAAACTGGATGCCAGTAGCATGGCTCAATCCAACTCCAAAGGCCTCAAAACGAGGGAAGCCGATGGTGTCTTTGGTGTAAGTCCTAGAACCCAAAAGCTTGAAGTGTCTTGAGCTCTGATGCCCACAGACAGGAGAGAAGAGTGTATCTCAGCTCCAGCAGATATATTCTACTTTTTTCTTCATTTTTTGTTCTCTCTGGGTTCCCAGCAGATGTTGAGGGGGCGGATCTTCCCCCCCCCGCAGCCCACTCAGACTCTCATGCTAATCTTTTCTGGAAACACCTTCATAGACACACCTAAAAAGATAACTTTACCAGGTTTCTCGGCATTCCTAAATCTAGTCAAGTTCACACATGGAATTAACCTTCACAGGATTATTTTTAAGATCCCTTAAATATATGAAATTCTCATTTTAACTTGTAGCCACACATTTTTTAAAAAATTACACAGTTGCGGCAAAAATTTTTTTACCAGCATAGTTCATTAACCATATTAAGTATCTGAAAGAAATTCACATTTCCTGTGGTTATAAAATTAAGGAATGTGTTTTTAAACATTTTACTTTTAGAACTGTAGAGCCAGAATATAAAACTTAATTCTTCTAGTACAGAGATTTAAAAAAAAATTTGTTGTATCAGGGAAACTCTTTAGGCAAAAGGTGACTTAGAAGCCCATTATGCAAAACAGGAAAAGTAGAGTTGTTGTAGTTGACTTAACAATGAAGCTTGGCTTTCTGTAATAGTTTTCCAGTTGTTGAAGTGGTGGTCTATCATAACACTGTTTAAGAGGCAAGGATAGCACCCGCTGATATCTATAGCAAGTAACCAAGAAATTTAGGTTGAGTGCAGTTAAAACAGCCAGATGCTTTTTAAAATTATCTTAGTATCATGTTTGTTATGTAAGTATTACGTGGATTACAATAAAAAAAAATATTAAAATGGTGGCTAGTAAGTGCTATAGACATGAATATAGTCTTTAGAATATTTGCCTTTTATGATTTATTATTAGTAATGGCTTTTTTTCCTCCTTCCTTTCTTTTAGGAGTCTACCATGGCTCAAGAATCTCCCAAAAATTCAGCAGCAGAAATTCCAGTGACTAGTAATGGAGAAGTGGATGACTCTCATGAACATGGCTTTAATCGGGTACGAACACTTTTCTTTCTTTAAACGTTGAGATGAAGTAATAGACAAAATTTAATATAGGAATATTTTCTTACATTGGCTTAGCCAAGAATCTAATGTTATTACGTAGGGATGACTAGGTAGGCCATGTTAGTGATTTGTCAAGCTTAAGCTCCAGGCCAGTAAGCTATTAGGCTTTGATGTTGTCTTCAGTAATTGTTCAGAATGAGAGTGTGTCTGATGATTTTGGCATATTACTTTAAAAAACTACTTAATTGTATTTGTGTTAAGAAAAAATTTTAACTATGTCATTTAAAAAATCGACACAGTCTAATCTCTTTTCTACATGTCATTCAGTACATAATTCCTAAGTAGCTGCTCCTGATTTTACTGTTAACTTTCTGAAGTAGCATACTTGACTCAGTGGGAAATGAAACTTGGGTTGCTTTTAATTGTCATCTGCTTCTCAGTTGAAATTTAAATTTTTTCTTTCTTTTTCTTTTCTTTTTTTTTTTTTTTTTTTGTGACCGGTAAGGGGATCATGACCCTAGGCATGGTGTCGCCGGCACCATGCTCAGCCAGTGAGCGCACCAGCCATCCCTGAAATTTAAATTTTTTTTTTTTTTTTTTTTTTTTTTTTTTTTTTTTTTTTTGTGACCGGTAAGGGGATCATGACCCTAGGCATGGTGTCGCCGGCACCATGCTCAGCCAGTGAGCGCACCAGCCATCCCTTTATAGGATCTGAATCCACGGCCTCGGCCACTGACCGAGTGAGCCACGGGGTCGGCCCGTAATTTAAATTTGATGCATTTTCATGAGAGCACCATGGGTTTGTAGATAATCTAGGTTCAGATTTCACCTATGCTAGTTTAGCAGTGTAACTTTGAGCAGGAATTTATTTAATCTCTTCTAGTTTTTATTTTCTGATCTCTATAATGAAAATCTTATTTACTTTCAGGAGGATATTAATATTAAATAAGTGATATTGCCTATTGTTGTCCTAAAAATGATAGAGATGGTTATTATTTCTGGAGATCTTTACATTAATCATCCCTTTATATGACATTTGATACAAGTGTACAACTTTATTTATTTATTTATTTTTATTGTAAAATTTTATTTTATTTTATTTTATTTTTATTTTTGCAGCATTGTTTTTTTTTCTATTTTATAGGTTTTTATATATATATATATATATATATATTTTTTTTTTTTTTTTTATTT
>NW_007740424.1:29797-30208 GCF_000696425.1 Galeopterus variegatus | reverse complement strand
TCGATGAGCTTGTTGTGATGAGTTTACTAAGATCGGTGATCTTGGTCTCATGAGTTAAATATACCGATGAGCTTGGCCTGATTAGTTTTCCTAGATCTATTAATTTGGTCTGATTAGTTTTCCTTGATAGATTGTCTTGGTCTGATTAGTTTTCCTCGATCGATTAGCTTGCTGTAATTAGTTTACTCACACTGATTAGCTTGTTCTGTTGAGTTTAGGTAGATTGAGAAGCTTCCTCTGATGAGTTTACTTAGATCAATGAGCTTGGTGTGATGAGTTTACTTAGATTGGTGAGTTTGGTCTGATGAGCTTACCTAGATTGATTAGCTTGGTCTGATGAGTTTACCTAGACTGATTAGCTTGCTCTTTTGAGTTTACGTAGATCGATGAGCTTGGTGAGATGAGTTTACT
>NW_007740424.1:23595-25717 GCF_000696425.1 Galeopterus variegatus | reverse complement strand
GGTGAGATGAGTTTACTTAGATCGAAAATCTTGGTCTGATGAGTTAACTTAGATTGATGAGAGCTTCGTCTGATGAGTTTACTTAGATCGATGAGCTTGCTCTGTTGAGTTTATTTAGATCGATTAGCTTGGTCTGATGAATTTACTTAGATCGATGGGCTTGGTCAGATGAGTTTACTTAAATCGATCATATTGTTCTGATGAGTTAAATTAGATCGATGAGCTTGGTCTGATTCGTTTATTTAGATGGATGATTTTGGTGTGATGTGTTTACGGTAATCAATCACCTTGGTCTGATGAGTTTACTTGGATTGATGAGCTTGGTCTGATGAGTTTACTTAGATCGATCATCTTGGTCTGATGACTTTCCTTAGNTGAGCTTGGTCTGATGAGTTTACTTAGATCAATGAGCTCGGTCTGATGAGTTTACTTAGAACAATGAGCTTGCTCTGTTGTGTTTAGTAAGATAGAAGACCTTGGTCTGATGATTTGACATAGATCGAAGAGCTTTGTCTGATGAGTTAACTTAGATCGATGAGCTTGGTGTGATTAGTTTACTCATATCTATTCGCTTGGTCTGATGAGTAAACTTAGATCGATGAGCTTGCTCTGATGAGTTTACTTAGATAGATGAGCTTTTTGTGATGTGTTTAGTTTGATCAATGACCTTGGTCTGAGGACTTTCCTTAGATCGATGAGCTTGGACTCATGAGTTTACTTCGATCGATGAGCTTAGTCTTATTTGTTTACTTAGATCGATGAGCATNTTTGGTCTGATGAATTTACCTAGATGTATGTGATTGTTCTTTTGAGTTTAGTTTGATCGATAAGCTTGGTCTGATGAGATTACCTAGATCGATGAGGTAGCTCTGTTGAGTTAAGTTATATCGATGAGCTTGGTCTGATGAGTTTAATTCAATCGAGGGGCTTGCTCTGATGAGTTTACATAGATCAATGAGATTGGTCTGATGAGATAACTTAGATCAAATAGATCTGACCGAAGAGTTCACGCAGATCGAATAGCTTGGTCTGATGAGTTTACTTAGATCGCTGAGATTGGTCTGATGAGTTTAGATCGATGAGTTTGTTCTCATGAGTTTACTTCAATCGATGAGGTTGGTCTGATGAGGTAACTTAGATCAATGAGCTTGGTCTGATGAGTTTAATTAGATGGTGGATGTTGGTCTGATGAGTTTACTTAGATCGATGAGCTTGGTCTGATGAGTTTCCTTACACTGATTAGCTTGCTCTGTTGAGTTTAGGTAGATTGATGTGCTTGGTCGGATGAGTTTACTTAGATCGATGAGCTTCGTCAGATGAGTTACTTAGATAGAACACCTTGATCTGATGAGTTAACTTAGATCGATGAGCTTGGTCTGATTATTTTTCCTAGATCGATTAGCTTGGTCTGATTAGTTTTCCTAGATCGATTATCTTGGTGTGATTATATTTCCTAAATCGATTATCTTGCTCTGATTATTTTTCCTAGATCGATTAGCTTGGTCTGATTATTTTTCCTAGATAGATTAGCTTGGTCTGATGAGTTAAATTAGATCGATGAGCTTGGGCTGATGAGTTTATTTAGATAGATGAACATGGTGTGATGTGTTTACTTTGATCAATGACCTTAGTCTGATGAGTTTACTTAGATCGATGAGTTTGTTCTCATGAGTTTACTTCAATCGATGAGGTTGGTCTGATGAGGTAACTTAGATCAATGAGCTTGGTCTGATGAGTTTACTTTGATCGATGAGGTTGGTCTGATGAGTTTACTTAGATCGATGTGCTCGGTGTGATGTGTATACTTAGATCAATGTGCTTGCTCTGTTGAGTTTTTCTAAATCAATGAGCTCAGTCTGGTGAGATTACCTAGATCGAATAGTTGCTCTGTTGAGTTTAGTGAGATCGATGAGCTTGGTCTGATGAGCTTACTTGGATCGATGAGCTTGCGCTGAAGACTTTACTTAGATCGATCAGCTTGGTCTGATGTGTTTAGTTAGATAGAACATCTTGATCTGATGAGTTAATTTAGATCAATTAGCTTGGTCTGATGAGTTTACTTAGATCGATCATCTTGGTCTGATGACTTTACTTAGATCCAAGAGCTTGGTCTGATGAGTTT
>NW_007740424.1:22814-23084 GCF_000696425.1 Galeopterus variegatus | reverse complement strand
CTGATGAGTTTACTTAGATCGATCAGCTTGGTGTGATGTGTTTAGTTAGATAGAACATCTTGATCTGATGAGTTAATTTAGATCAATTAGCTTGGTCTGATGAGTTTACTTAGATCGATATGCTCGGTGTGATGTGTATACTTAGATCAATGAGCTTGCTCTGTTGAGTTTACCTAGATCAATGAGCTCAGTCCGGTGAGGTTACCTCGATTGATTAGCTTTCTCTGTTGAGTTTCGTTAGCGTAATAACTTCGTAAGATCGGAAGAGCG
>NW_007740424.1:21555-22804 GCF_000696425.1 Galeopterus variegatus | reverse complement strand
TGAGTTTAATAAGATCGATGAGCTTTGTCTGATGAGTTTACTTAGATCGATGAGCTTTGTCTGATGAGTTTACTTAGATCGATGAGCTTTGTCTGATGAGTTTACTTAGATCAATTAACTCTGTTAGATGAGTATATTTAGATCGAATAGCTTGGTCTGATGAGTTTACTTAGATCGCTGAGATTGGTCTGATGAGTTTACTTACGTGGATTTCCTTTTTCTGATGAGTTTACTTAGATCGATTACCTTGCTCTGATTAGTAAACTTAGACCAATGAGCTTGGTCGGATGAGTTTATTAGATGGTGGATGTTGGTCTCATGAGTTTACTTAGATCGATGAGCTTGGTCGGATGAGTTTCTTAGATCGATGAGCTTGCTCTGATGAGTTTACTTTGATGGATGAGCTTGGTCTGTTGAGTTTACTTACATCGATCATCTTGGTCTGATGAGTTAACTTAGATCAATGAGCTTGGTCTGACGAGTTTAGTTAGATCAACTAGATCTGTCCGATGAGTTTACTCAGATCGAATAGCTTGGTCTGATGAGTTTACTTAGATCGCTGAGATTGGTCTGATGAGTTTACTTACGTGGATTGCCTTTATCTGATGAGTTTACTTAGATCGATTACCTTGCTCTGATTAGTAAACTTAGACCAATGAGCTTGGTCGGATGAGTTTATTAGATGGTGGATGTTGGTCTCATGAGTTTACTTAGATCGATGAGCTTGGTCGGATGAGTTTCTTAGATCGATGAGCTTGCTTTGATTAGTTTACTTAGATGGAAGAGCTTGGTCTGTTGAGTTTACTTACATCGATCATCTTGGTCTGATGAGTTACCGTAGATCGATGAGCTTGGTCTGATGAGCTTACTTAGACAGATGAGCTTTGTGTGATGTGTTTAGTTTGATCAATTACCTTGGTCTGATGACTTTCCTTAGATCGATGAGCTTGGTCTCATGAGTTTACTTCGATCGATGAGCTTAGTCTTATTTGTTTACTTAGATCGATGAGCATGTTGTGATGAGGTTACTTAGATCAATGAGCTTGGTCTGATGAGTTAACTTAAATCGATGAGCTTGGTCTGATGAGTTTACTTAGATCGATGAAGTTGGTCTGATGAGTTTACTTAGAACAATGAGGTTGCTCTGTTGTGTTTAGTTAGATCGAAGAACTTGGTCTGATGAGTTGACATAGATCGAAGAGCTTTGTCTGATGAGTTGACATAGATCGAAGAGCTTTGTCTGATGAGT
>NW_007740424.1:20572-21204 GCF_000696425.1 Galeopterus variegatus | reverse complement strand
GAGTTTACTTAGATTGATGAGCTTGGTCTGATGAGTTTACTTGGATCCATGAGCTTGGTTGAATGCATTCAATTATATCGATTACCTTGGTCTGATGAGTTTACTTAGATCAATGAGCTTGGTCTGATGAATTTACTTAGATCCATTAGCTCTGACCGATGAGTTTACTTAGATCAATGTGGGTGGTCGGATGATTTTAGTTAGATAGCTGAGCTTGGTATGATATGTTAATTTAGATCAATGAACACAGTCTAATGTGTATACTTAGATCATTGAGATTCATCTGTTGAGTGTACGTAGATCGATGAATTCGGTCTGATGAATTTACCTAGACCGATGTGCTTGTTCTGTTGAGTTTACTTAGATGGATGAGCTTGGTCTGATGAGTTTACTTAGATCGAGGAGCTTGCTGTGATGAGTTTACATAGATCGATGAGTTTGGTCTGATGAATTTACCTAGATGTATGTGATTGTTCTTTTGAGTTTAGTTTGATCGATAAGCTTGGTCTGATGAGATTACCTAGATCGATGAGGTAGCTCTGTTGAGTTAAGTTATATCGATGAGCTTGCTCTGATGAGTTTACATAGATCAATGAGATTGGTCTGATGAGTTAACTTAGATCAATGAGCTT
>NW_007740424.1:13995-15386 GCF_000696425.1 Galeopterus variegatus | reverse complement strand
TTGAGTTTAGTTACATCGATCATCTTGGTCTGATGAGTTAACTTAGACCGATGAGCTTGGTGTGATTAGTTTACTCATATCTATTCGCTTGGTCTGATGAATTAACTTAGATTGATTCGCTTGCTCTGATGAGTTTACGTAGATCGATTTGATTGGTCTGAGGAGTTTACTTAGATTGATGAGCTTGGTCTGATAAGTTTACTTGGATCCATGAGCTTGGTTGAATGCATTCACTTATATCGATTACCTTGGTCGGATGAGTTTACTTAGATCAATGAGCGTCATCTGATGAGTTTACTTAGATCGGTTTGCTTGGNTTGCTCTGAAGAGATTACTTAGATCGATGAGTTCGGTATGTTGAGTTTACCTAGATCGATTCGCTTGGTCTGATGAGTTTAATTAGATAGATGAGCTTGGTGTGATGTGTTTACGTTGATCAATGACGTTGGTCTGATGAGTTTACTTAGACCAATGAGCTTGGTTTGATTAGTTTTCCTAGATCGATTAGCTTGGTCTGATTTGTTTTCCTAGATCGATTGGTTTGNTTAGATCAATGAGCTTGGTCTGATGAGTTTACTTAGACAGATGAGCTTGTTGTGATGAGTTTACTGAGATCAATGAGCTTGGTCTTATGAGTTTACTTACATCGATCATCTTTGTCTGATGAGTTAAATTAGATCAATGAGCTTGGTCTGATGAGATTACTTAGATAGATGAGCTTGGTGTGATGTGTTTTCTTTGATCAATGACCTTGGTCTGATGAGTTTCCTTAGATCGATGAGCTTGGTCTCATGAGTTTGCTTCGATCCATGAGCTTAGTCTTATTTGTTTACTTAGATCGAAGAGCATGTAGTGGTAAGTTTACTTAGATCAATGAGATTGGTCTGAAGAGTTAACATAGATCAATGAGCTTTGTCTGATGAGTTTACTTAGTTCGATCACCTTGGTCTGATTAGTTTTCGTAGATTGATTAGCTTAGTCTGATTAGTTTTCCTAGTTCGATTACCTTGGTCTGATTAGTTATACTAGATCGATTTTCTTGGTCTGATTCATTTTCCTAGACCAACTAGCTTGGTCTGAGTAATTTTCCTAGATCGATGAGCTGGGTCAGAAAGTTTTCCTAGATCGATTAGCTGGATCTGATTAGTTTTCCTAGATCGATTACCTTGGTCTGATTAGTTATACTAGATCGATTTTCTTGGTCTGATTCGTTTTCCTAGACGGACTAGCTTGGTCTGAGTAATTTTCCTAGATCGATTAGCTGGGTCAATAAGTTTTCCTAGATCGATTAGCTGGGTCTGATTAGTTTTCCTAGATCGATTAGCTTGGTCTGATTATTTCTCCTAGATCGATTAGCTTGGTCTGATTAGTTTTCCTTGATCGATTAATTG
>NW_007740424.1:12817-13373 GCF_000696425.1 Galeopterus variegatus | reverse complement strand
TTTTCCTAGATCGATTAGCTTGGTCTGATTAGTTTTCCTAGATTGATTAGCTTGGTCTTATTATTTTTCCTATATCAATTAGCTTGGTCTGATGTGTTAAATTAAATTGATGAACTTCGGCTGATGAGTTTACTTAGATAGATGAGCATGGTCTGATGTGTTTACTTTGATCAATGTCCTTGCCCTGATGCGTCTACTTGGATCGAACTGCTTGGTCTGATGAGTTTACTTAGATCGATCAGCTTGGTCTGATGACTTTACTTGGATCGATGAACTCGGTGTGTTGAGTTTACCTAGATCGATTAGCTTGGTCTGATGAGTTACGTTACACCGATTAGCTTGCTCTTTTGAGTTTAGGTAGATCGATGCGCTTGGTCTGATGAGTTTACTTAGATCGATGAGCTTGGTCAGATAAGTTTAGTTAGATAGAACATCTTGATCTGATGAGTTAACTTAGATCAATGAGCTTTGTCTGATGAGCTTAATTAGATCGATGTGCTTGGTCTGATGGGTTTACTTAGATCGATTGGCTTGGACTGATGAGTTTATGTGGATC
>NW_007740424.1:12387-12722 GCF_000696425.1 Galeopterus variegatus | reverse complement strand
ATTTAGACCAATGAGGTTGGTCTGATTAGTTTTCCTAGATCGATTAGCTTGGTCTGATTAGCTTTCCTAGATCGAATGTTTTGGTCTGATTAGTTTGACTAGATCGATTAGCTTGGTCTGATTAGTTTTCCTAGGTCTCCTAGCTTTGTCATATCATTTTTCCTAGATCGATTATCTTGGTCTAATGAGTTAAATTAGATTGATGAGCTTGGTCTGATGAGTTTACTTAGATAGATGAACATTGTTTGATGTGTTTACTTTGATCAATGACTTTGTGTGATGAGTTTACTTAGATCGATGAGCTTGTTTTCATGAGTTTACTTAGATCAATGAGT
>NW_007740424.1:11036-11744 GCF_000696425.1 Galeopterus variegatus | reverse complement strand
ATGAGGTTTGTCTGATGAGTTTACTTAGATCGATGTGCTTGGTGTGATGTGTATACTTGAATCAATGGGCTTGTTTTGTTGAGTTTACCTAAATCAATGAGCTCAGTCTGGTGAGATTACCTAGATCGATTAGTTGCTCTGTTGAGTTTAGTGAGATCGATGAGCTTGGTCTGATGAGCTTACTTGGATCGATGAGCTTGGTCTGATGAGTTTACTTAGATAGATGAACATGGTTTGATGTGTTTACTTTGATCAATGACTTTGTGTGATGAGTTTTCATAGATCGATGAGCTTGTTCTCATGAGTTTACTTAGATCAATGAGTTTGGACTGATGAGTTAACTTAGATCGATGAGCTTGGTCTGATGAGTTTACTTTGATCGATGAGGTTTGTCTGATGAGTTTACTTAGATCGATGTGCTTGGTGTGATGTGTATACTTAGATCAATGGGCTTGTTTTTTTGAGTTTACCTAGAACAATGAGCTCATTCTCGTGAGATTACCTAGATCGATTAGCTTGCTCTGTTGAGTTTACTTAGATCGGTTTGCTTGGTGTGATGAGTTTACTTAGATCGATGTCCTTACTCTGATGAGTTTAGTTAGATCAATGAGCTTGGTCTGATGAGTTTGCTTAGATCGGTGTGCTTGGTGTGATGAGTTTACTTAGATTGATGACCTTACTCTGATGAGTTTACTTTGTGCAATGAGC
>NW_007740424.1:8141-10205 GCF_000696425.1 Galeopterus variegatus | reverse complement strand
ATGAGTTTACTTAGATCGATGGGCTTGGTCAGATGAGTTTACTTAAATCGATCATATTGTTCTGATGAGTTAAATTAGATCGATGAGCTTGGTCTGATTCGTTTATTTAGATGGATGATTTTGGTGTGATGTGTTTACTGTAATCAATGACCTTGGTCTGATGAGTTTACTTAGATCGATGAGCTTGGTCTCATGAGTTTACTTCGATCATGAGCTTAGTCTTATCAGTTTACTTAGACAGATGAGCTTGTTGTGATGAGTTTACTGAGATCAATGAGCTTGGTCTTATTAGTTTACTTAGATCAGTGAGCTTGGTCACCTGAGTTTCTTAGATCGATGTCCCTAGATCAGTGAGCTTAGTCTCCTGAGTTTACTTAGATCGATGTCCTTGCTGTGAAGAGTTTAATTAGAGTAAGGAGCTTGGTCTTTTGAGTTTATTTAGATCGATGATCGATTGGCTTGGTCTGATTAGTTTTCCTAGATCTACTAGCTTTGTCTGATTAGTTTTCCTAGATCGATTAGCTTGGTCTGATTTGTTTTCCTAGATCGATTGGCTTGGTCTGATTAGTTTTCCTAGATCTACTAGCTTGGACTGATTAGTTGGCCTAGATCAATAAGTTGTGTCTGATTAGTTTTCCTAGATCAATTCGCTTGGTCTGATTAGTATTCCTAGATTGATTAGCTTGGTCTGATTAGTTTTCCTNATGAGTTTACTTAGATCGATGAGCTTGGTCTGATGAGTTTACTTAGATAGATCATCTTGGTCTGATGACTTTCCTTAGATCGATGAGCTTGGTCTCATGAGTTTACTTAGAACAATGAGCTTGCTCTGTTGTGTTTAGTTAGATAGAAGAACTTGGTCTGATGAGTTGACATAGATCAAAGAGCTTTGTCTGATGAGTTAAATTAGATCGATGAGCTTGGTGTGATTAGTTTACTCATATCTATTCGCTTGGTCTGATGAGTTAACTTAGATTGATTCGCTTGCTCTGATGAGTTTACTTTGATCGATTTGATTGGTCTGAGGAGTTTACTTAGATTGATGAGCTTGGTCTGATGAGTTTATTAGATGGTTGATGTTGGTCTGATGAGTTTACTTAGATCGATGAGCTTGGTCGGATGAGTTTACTTAGATCGATGAGCTTGGTCAGATGAGTTTACTTAGATAGAACACCTTGATCTGATGAGTTAACTTAGATCGATGAGCTTGGTCTCATGAGTTTACTTCGATCGATGAGATTAGTCTTATTTGTTTACTTAGATCGATGAGCATGTTGTGATGAGTTTACTTAGATCAATGAGCTTGGTCTGATGAATTTACTTAGATCCATTAGCTCTGACCGATGAGTTTACTTAGATCAATGAGGGTGGTCAGATGATTTTAGTTAGATAGATGAGCTTGGTATGATATGCTAATTTAGATCAATGAACACAGTCTATTGTGTATACTTAGATCATTGAGATTGCTCTGTTGAGTGTACTTAGATCGATGAATTCGGTCTGATGAATTTACCTAGACCGATGTGCTTGTTCTGTTGAGTTTACTTAGATGGATGAGCTTGGTCTGATGAGTTTACTTAGATCGAGGAGCTTGCGGTGATGAGTTTACATAGATCGATGAGTTCGGTCTGATGAATTTACCTAGATGTATGTGTTTGTTCTTTTGAGTTTACTTTGATCGATGAGCTCGGTCTGATGAGATTACCTAGATCGATGAGGTAGCTCTGTTGAGTTAAGTTATATCGATGAGCTTGGTCTGATGAGTTTAAATAGATCGAGGGGCTTGCTCTGATGAGTTTACATAGATCAATGAGATTGGTCTGATGAGTTATCTTAGATCAATGAGCTTGGTCTGACGAGTTTACTTAGATCAACTAGCTCTGTCCGATGAGTTTACTTAGATCGAATAGCTTGGTCTGATGAGTTTACTTAGATTGCTGAGATTGGTCTGATGAGTTTACTTACGTGGATTGCCTTTTTCTGATGAGTTTACTTAGATCGATTAGCTTGCTCTGATTAGTAAACATCATCTTGGTCTGATGACTTTCCTTAGATCGATGAGCA
>NW_007740424.1:6557-7141 GCF_000696425.1 Galeopterus variegatus | reverse complement strand
GATTTGGTGGGTCTGATTAATTTTCCTAGATCTACTAGCTTGGTCTGATTATTTTACATAGATCGATTAGCTTGGTATGATTAGTTTTCCTAGATCGATTTGTTTGGTCAGATGAGTTTAGTTAGATCGATCATCTTGGTGTGATGAGTTAAATTAGACCGATGAGCTTGGTCTGATGAGTTTCTTAGATCGATGAGCTTGCTCTGATGAGTTTACTTAGATGGAGGAACTTGGTCTGTTGAGTTTACTTACATCGATCATCTTGGTCTGATGAGTTAACTTAGATCGATGAGCTTGGTCTGATGAGTTTACTTAGATAGATGAGCTTTGTGTGATGTGTTTAGTTTGATCAATTACCTTGGTCTGATGACTTTAATTAGATCGATTAGCTTGGTCTCATGAGTTTACTTCGTTGGATGAGATTAGTCTTATTTGTTTACTTAGATCGATGAGCATGTTGTGATGAGTTTACTTAGATCAATGAGCTTGGTCTGATGAGTTTACTTAGATCAATGAGCTTGGTCTGATGAGTTTACTTAGATCAATGAGCTTGGTCTGATGAGTTTACTTAGAACAATGAGCTT
>NW_007740424.1:5662-6495 GCF_000696425.1 Galeopterus variegatus | reverse complement strand
GATGAGCTTGGTCTGATTAGTTTTCCTAGATCAATTAGCTTGGTCTGATTTGTTTTCCTAGATCGATTGGTTTGGTCTGATTAGTTTTCCTAGATCGATTAGCTTGGTCTGATTAGTTTTCCTAGATCTACTAGCTTTGTCTGATTAGTTCTCCTAGATCGATTGGCTTGGTGTGACTAGTTTTCCTAGATCTACTAGCTTGGACCGATTAGTTGTCCTAGATCGATAAGTTGTCTCTGATTAGTTTTCCTAGATCAATTCTCTTGGTCTGATTAGTTTTCCTAGATTAATTAGCTTGGTGTGATTAGTTTTCCTAGATCGATTACTTGGGACTGATTAGTTTTCCTAGGTCGATTAGCTTGGTCTGATTAGTTTTCCTAGATCGATTATCTTGGTCTGATTAGTTTTCCTAGATCGATTAGCTTGGTCTGAATAATTTTCCTAGATCGATTAGTTGGGTCTTATTAGTTTTCCTAGATTTACTACTTGAGTCTGATTAGTTTTCCTAAATTGATTTGTTGGGTCTGAATAGTTTTCCTAGATCGATTAGCTTGGTCTGATTAGTTTTCCTACATTGATAAGCTTCGTCTGGTTAGTTTTCCTTGATGGATTAGCTTGGTCTGCTTAGGTGTCATTGATCGAGTAGTCGGGTCTGATTAGTTATCCTCGATCTACTAGCTTGGTCTGATTTTTTTTTTCTAGATCGATTAGTTGGGTCTGATTAGTTTTCCTAGATTGACTACTTTCGTCTGATTAGTTTTCCTAGATCGATTTGGTGGGTCTGAATAGTTTTCCTTGATAGATTAGCTTGGTCTGATTAGTTTTCCTAGATT
>NW_007740424.1:5249-5652 GCF_000696425.1 Galeopterus variegatus | reverse complement strand
CCCTAGATCGATTAGTTGGGTCTTATTAGTTTTCCTATATTTACTACTTGAGTCTGATTAGTTTTCCTAGATCGATTTTTTGGGTCTGAATAGTTTTCCTAGATCGATTAGCTTGGTCTGATTAGTTTTCCTACATTGATTAGCTTCGTCTGGTTAGTTTTCCTTGATGGATTAGCTTGCTCTGCTTAGGTATCATTGATCGAGTAGTCGGGTCTGATTAGTTTTCCTAGATCTACTAGCTTGGTCTGATTATTTTTCATAGATCGATTAGCTTGGTATGATTAGTTTTCCTAGATCGATTTGTTTGGTCAGATGAGATTAGTTAGATCGATCATCTTCGTCTGATGAGTTAAATTAGACCGATGAGCTTGGTCTGATGAGTTTCTTAGATCGATGAGCTTGC
>NW_007740424.1:2480-4345 GCF_000696425.1 Galeopterus variegatus | reverse complement strand
CTTGGTCTGATGAGTTGACATAGATCGAAGAGCTTTGTCTGATGAGTTAACTTAGATCGATGAGCTTGGTCTGATGAGTTTACTTAGATCGATGAACTTGGTCTGATGAGTTTACTTAGAACAATGAGCTTGCTCTGTTGTGTTTATTTAGATCGAAGATCTTGGTCTGATGAGTTGACATAGATCGAACAGCTTTGTCTGATGAGTTAACTTAGATCGATCAGCTTGGTGTGATTAGTTTACTCATATCTATTCACTTGGTCTGATGAGTTAACTTAGATCGATCAGCTTGGTGTGATTAGTTTACTCATATCTATTCACTTGGTCTGATGAGTTAACTTAGATTGATTCGCTTGATCTGATGAGTTTACTTAGATCGATGTGATTGGTCTGAGGAGTTTACTTAGATTGATGAGCTTGGTCTGATGAGTTTACTTGGATCCATGAGCTTGGTTGAATGCATTCACATATATCGATATCCTTGGTCTGATGAGTTTACTTAGATCAATGAGCTTGGTCTGATGAGTTTACTTAGATCCATTAGCTTTGACCGATGAGTTTACTTAGATCAATGAGCTTGGTCTGATGAGTTTACTTAGATCCATTAGCTTTGACCGATGAGTTTACTTAGATCAATGAGGGTGGTCGGATGACTTTACTTAGATCGATGACCTTGGTCTGATGAGTTTACTTAGATCCATAAGCATGGTCTGATGAGTTGAATTAGAGCGATAAGCTTGCTCTGATGACTTTACTTAGATCGATGAGCTTGGTTGGATGAGTTTACTTAGATCAATTACCTCTGTCCGATGAGTTTTCTTAGATCGATGAGCTCGGTATGATTAGTTTTTGGTCTGATGAGTTTACTTAGATTGCTGAGATTGGTCTGATGAGTTTACTTACGTGGATTCCCTATTTCTGATGAGTTTACTTAGATCGATTAGCTTGCTCTGATTAGTAAACTTAGATCGATGAGCTTGGTCGGATGAGTTTATTAGATGGTTGATGTTGGTCTGATGAGTTTACTTAGATCGATGGGCTTGGTCGGATGAGTTTACTTACACTGATTAGCTTGCTCTGTTGAGTTTAGCTAGATTGATGAGCTTGTTCGGATGAGTTTACTTAGATCGATGAGCTTGGTCAGATGAGTTTATTAGACAGAACACCTTGATCTGATGAGTTAACTTAGATCGATGAGCTTGGTCTGAAGAGTTTTCCTAGATCGATTATCTTGGTCTGATTATATTTCCTAGATCGATTATCTTGGTCTGATTATTTTTCCTAGATTGATTAGCTTGGTCTGATTATTTTTCCTAGATAGATTGGCTTGGTCTGATGAGTTAAATTAGATCGATGAGCTTGGTCTGATGAGTTTACTTAGATAGATGAACATGGTGTGATGTGTTTATTTTGATCAATGACCTTGTTCTGATGAGTTTACTTATATCGATGAGTTTGTTCTCATGAGTTTACTTTGATCGATGAGTTTGGTCTGATGAGGGAACTTAGATCGATGAGCTTGGTCTGAAGAGTTTACTTTGATCGATGAGGTTGGTCTGATGAGTTTACTTTTTTCGATGTGCTCGGTTTGATGTGTATACTTAGATCAATGTGCTTGCTCTGTTGAGTTTACCTAAATCAATGAGCTCAGTCTGGTGAGATTACCTAGATCGATTAGTTGCTCTGTTGAGTTTAGTGAGATCGATGAGCTTGGTCTGATGAGCTTACTTTGATCGATGAGGTTTGTCTGATGAGTTTACTTAGATCGATGTGCTTGGTCTGATGAGTTTACTTTGATCGATGAGGTTGGTCTGATGAGTTTACTTAGATCGATGAGCTTGGTCTGATGAATTTACGTAGATCGA
>NW_007740424.1:0-223 GCF_000696425.1 Galeopterus variegatus | reverse complement strand
TTGGTCTCATGAGTTTACTTCGATCATGAGCTTAGTCTTATGAGTTTACTTAGACAGATGAACTTGTTGTGATGAGTTTACTGAGATCAATGAGCTTGGTCTTATGAGTTTACTTCGATCAGTGAGCTTGGTGTCCTGAGTTTACTTAGATCAATGACCTTACTGTGAAGAGTTTAATTAGAGGAAGGAGCTTGGTCTTTTGAGTTTATTTAGATCGATGAGC
>NW_007740423.1:22071-30221 GCF_000696425.1 Galeopterus variegatus | reverse complement strand
GGGAAGGGGACAGCTTTGGGGACGTCGGGGGAGCACGGGGCAACTTCGCGCCGCGCACCGGGGAGCTTGTTTTCAGGAGGAAGGATGGGGCGTCTCTTGCCCGCGACTGTTCCAGCGGCGGTACCGCAGCGCGGGCTTCCGGAGGCCATTGTGTGCGGGCTGAATCTGGAAGCAGGCACCTTGCAGATTTAGCACAGCACTGGGGAACCAGAACCACAGCTGATTTATCTCGAAATTAGTTAAAACTGGACATCTAACTCCGCGCACGCAGCAGTTGCTTATTTGCAGATGTCCTTTGCAGAAATGAGGCCAGCCACGTTCCTTTTCAGGAACATTTTCATAGCTTTTTTTGATTGCTCGTTAACTTGGCAGTTCTGACTAATAGAAATTCAGAGAGGGATGGGGACCCTTGGTGAGGTGGCAGAATAGGCTCAGATTTGTGCTTTGAGAGAAATTACAAACTGATAGCCAGTGGCCACAGGACCCAGCAGAAGATTTAGCAAAAAATTGTCCTCTTCACTTCCCTTGTCTGTAATGTTTTCTTAAAATGCTAAGACCATTTCTAAACTGTTTAGCTATCAGTTTTATTTTATAGATTAACCACCTTATAATGAAAACTATGTAGGTTAATTTAAGTGGGATAATCCAGTGCCCCTAGGAAGGGCCCTGCAGTTATGCCTGGTATTTGTGGCCTTTCCCAGAAGGGTGATGTTAGTCAGAGGCACCTGCTGCACAGGTCGCCCTCAGTGTCAGTGCTGGTGAAGGGCTAACCGCTGGCACTGTTTTTGTAACTGGGGTGCAGCTTATGCCAGTGCAGCTTGTTGGTGGAGGCTGTCCAGGCACCAGGAAGAGAGGTCCAGGGGCTTCACAGGAGCCGTGCTATTCCTGGTCCCTGTTTGTAAGGACCAAGGAGTCACTTGCCAAGGAGTGTCAGATCTGCTTAAAAACCTCAGAGTATGTTTCAATTTTTATATTTTATAATATAATCTGAAACAGAACTTGGCTAAAGTTATGTGAAAAGCAAAATCTTATAATAATGTTATTCCCTTCTGTTGCGTTAGGATCCATTTGGCTTGACAGGGAGTTTACTGCTTTAAGTTTCCTAAGAAACAAACATTTCTCTGTTAGCAAGAGAGGGCTGGGTTGTGTAATATTTTTTTACATAAATAAACAAATAAATATATGTTCTTTAGTGGTGTCCAGAGGCTGCACCCTCTAAAGCTTGTATAAATAAGACTCTTTGTCATGATTACGTATAAAGACCTTCCTTGTTTACCAAGAAAACGATTTGTGTTCTGCTGAAAGTCCAGAGTCCTGTAATCTTAACATTATTCTGAGTGGTCTGGCTAATGTTATATCTTGGGAGAACAAACACAACTTTATGAGATTATCAGTAAATTAATGTCCTTGGAGCCCAGCTGTAATTAGTGGAATTACTGAGCACACAATGTTTTCTTTTCTTTTCTTTTTTTTTTTTTTCTCCAAGCTGCAGCACTAGCCAGATCTCCTTGGTGATGAAGATTTTGCTATCCAGAATGGCAATGTGGAATTTTTTTTTAAAAAAAGTATGCTTGTCTACAGGTTTAAGAACTTACCTATGACAATTTTATAATCAAGTTATTTTTATACGATCTCAATTTCTGTTTGCAGGTATTAAAACCTCACTATACATATATAGTTCTTTTTCCTCTGAGCATCCTGTATATGTTTCTGTTTACACAAGACCCTGATATGACCACATGCATTTTAAGTTTTGTGTCCACTGAAAAGTTTTTCATCAATCAGAAAAGCAGGTTTCCAGAGGAGCCGGGTTATTCTATGATAACTGCACTGCAAGCTCCTGTTTTTGCAAGCCCATCTGCACATGAGCAGCGCTGGCTGTCCTGGTACCGACCGACTCGGTTTTCTGTCCTTGGTTGTCATGCTGGGGGTTGGGGGTTTTTTGGAACAGCTGCAATATTTATTGTAATGTGACTTTATGTAAATACAAGTATAACTAACTGGAAATGACTAGGACATCACATGAAATGCAGTATGTATGACTCCTTCAGATTGTAACAGTGTATGCATTTCTAATCCTAGAGTCCAAATCTGAAGGATTCTTATTTGCTAATCAGCTCAGCGTGTTTGTTTGCTCTGTGTGTGTGTTTAGCTGCAGGGAGAATTTCTGGATTTTTGTCTTCCTTCCACAGGCGCATGCCAGTCCATGTGCGTATTATCAGTCCAAGCCAGGGCTGTTGAGACACGTTTATATCCACGGTAGAAATGGTATTTAAGCAGCACAAGGAAATGTTTTACTTAAGGCGAATGTCTAGTTGGGAAAGTCTGTTTCTTCTGATTCCCATCCTCCCCACACCCCCAATGAACCAATTTCATAGCTTCTAATCAGTTAAAACTGGCATCTGGCAGAGTGTGTGATGTGGGTGCTACATGTAGTGTGAATTTCAGTGAAAATGTGGAGCCCCGAGGGCTTGCCTGCCAGTGTCCCCTCCTTCAGGCCCAGGGCCAACTTTCCTGCAGGTCAATGTGGCACGGTGGGCTGTCCCCTCAGTGGGCCCTGACCCAGGCCTGGCCATTGTGATTATCCCAGGGAGGAGACAGGAACCAGGCTGAACAGGTGGTTAGTTTTCTGCTGAGCCGTGAGGAAAACTGTCCCTTCCTCTAGGCTGGTCCTGAGTGTCGGGCAGCAGAGTGTCCTGCGAGCTACAGGGAATGCCTATCCAGACACAGAGCACTCCTGACACCTTCTGAGCCTCTAGACTGAGCCTGTGGGGTGCACTGAGTGTCTCTTTCAGGGACTGTGCCTAGTGGATGGCAAGTGTCAGGGGCTCCAGTAAGGGCTCACCTGGGGGGCTGTGAGACTCCTGCCCAAAAGCCTCTTACTCCACTGGGGACTCAGGGAGACCTCTTGAAGGAGACGATGCTGCGGCCGAGAAGACGAGTAGGAGCTGGCAGGTGAGAAGGGCAGACGGGCTGAGGTGCCCTTGTGGCTGCAGCACCTACGCTAGACCTCAGTGTCCACACCCCTCTGTGCTTCAGTTTCTCTGTGGCAGATAAGGAGACGAGGATGATGCTGACAGGGCTCTGCCCCATCCCCGGCCACCACCCCAGAGGTGCCCTGGGCCCCCTGCTGGCCTGCTCCCTCCCTCCCCCCCACTCCCCCACCCATGCACACACGTGAACGCACACGCACAGATACAGAGCCCCTGCAGGGCGTCCTCATCACCAGCCCTCCTGCACTGCAGGACAGGATGAACTCAGGCTGAGGAATGTTTTTAGAGGACTGGTTTCTCCTTGGTGAGAGTTATGTCAGCACAACAGATATAGGAGGGCTCCCATCCTAAACAGGACTTTATTCATTTAACATAATGAAGTTATTGTTGTTCAGGGAAAGGATTTTTTTTCCTTAGATGGTTTTATTTCAGTATTTTCCTTGACATTTAAAAGACATCCCTGTAATCACCATTTAAATCCAAGATTCTAAACAACTTTGTTAGAGCAGGGTCCACAGAGACATGCTGGTGGCCGGGGTGAAGGGCCAGGGCCTGAGTGCATGCCAGCTTTATTTTACATCCTCGTGGGGTCTCGCTGTGACTCATTATTTTGCTGCAAGATCACTCCCTCCCTCCAGAGTGCAGTTCCCACAGTGGGTTCTCTGGAACCAAAGACCCGAAGCCCGGCTGTCCACACTTCCCACCTTGCCCTCCATTTTTCCTGAGCCGGATTCCAGCTGGGAAGGGAAAATTCATCAATTTGCCCAACTAAATAATTGTTTGTGTAATAATGCCTGCTACAGCGTCATGTACTCTTGCAGTCATCAGCTGGAATAAAAGCAGTTCCTGTATCATAGCAAAGCCCACGTCGTAGGGGAAGAGGTCCAGAAAGTATTGTCCCTTAAATAGAAACTTGGTGACTACTGCCATGGTTGGCTCTTACTGCCTGTGCCTTGTCACCTCTAGAAGGGACGTTGTAAGAGGAAAGGTGGGTGGTAGATGAACAGATGAGGGGCCCCTGGGAAAAGCATGAAACGATTCCTCCTGGTAACTGCAGCTGTCACATGACAGGTGGGTCGTGTAGTGTCATGACTGGGAGGAGTGGAACCCAGGGATGCTGCTCAGCAGTCTACTGCTGTGTGCTGTCCCCTACAGCACAGGTGCCCCCACAACAGAGGATGATCCCACACAGAATGTCCACAGTGCCACGGTGGGGCATCCCTGCTGCATAAAAGTGGTACATATAAACAGAGCTGTTCATGCAGAAGGAAATAAACAAGAGACCGTGGGAGTGGAGCCTGGAGGTGGGAGTGGGGCTGGAGCACTAAGGAGCTTGAGAAGTGCACTCCAGAGTGCAATTACCCTTGTGCAAAGGCCCTGGTTCTTGGAACTTTCTGGAAGCCTTTTTGACTGAAGCCTGGTGGGAAAGAGGGCTGTGAGTCAAGGCTGGTGCTAGGGGAGGCCTCATCCTCCATTCAAACAGGAAATTAAACAGGGTGACGGGATGGAACCTACAGTTTAAAAGGATCCTTGGCATGGTGCCCAGCATGGGCTGGAGGTGCTAGAGTGGAGGCAGGAGACCAGGTGAGGACAGGGGTGCGAGGAGGGTCCAGAGAGCCAGAGGTGAAAGTGAAAGACTCCAGGCTATGGCCTTGGATGTGGGCAGCAGGGCCCTGGCAGAGCACGTGGGGAAGCGCAGGGGGTGGGGAGGTGGAGCTCCCGGCCAGGGCTGTCAGAGAACACAGGAGCCCCAGGGAAACTGGAATTTCAGATCAACAACTAATTGTGTTTGTATAAGCACATCTCATGCAATATTTGGAACATGCTTATACTAAAAAAAAAAAAAAAAAAAAATTGTTTCTCTGAAATTCAAGTTAAACAGGGCATCCTGTCATTTTATTCATTGCATTTCACCGCCCATCCACAGCAGCCACATGGGGTTAGTTCCCTTGGGACACTCAGGGGCGATGGCAGGTAGACAGGTGTCTGTGCAAATCAAGGACTCAGAAGAGAGGAATGACCAGGAAAGGCGTTTCGGACATCATCAGTGTCTGGATGGTGTCAGAGCCTCTGATGGAAGGGACAGCCCATGAGAGTGGATGGAGACTGGCCCAGGCTGGCAGTGAGAGGCTGGGGAGGGGAAGCCAAGTCCACGGTAAAAAGGAAATGGCCTGGAGGCAGGTGGAGGTCCCAGAGAGCATCTCCACAGGCCATGTCTTTACTCCAACAGGCAAGGGGGACAGAGATGGAGACAGGCCCCAGGTTCCCCTGGGCACTTGGCCATGGCTGGTAGGGAGCAAAGACAGATTGCAGAGTCGTTTGTGGAAGAGGCAGCCGCAAATGCGTCCCGGAGCAGGCAGAGGGCATGCTGTTCGCAGTGTCCTCTAGTGCCTTATGGTTTTCAATATGCAAACTTTCAATTCGTCCGGAATTTATTCTGATTCTCTAGCACTTTTTATCAATTGCTAAATATCTTTTGGGATTTAAATGATGCTCTCACTGAATTTACTAACTGGTCAGTGAGGATTGATATCAAGACCACTTGCTCGTGAGACATTGGTTGTTCCTGCACCCCCATGTCTTCATCCAGGCCCTTCCATGGGGATTTTGTTTCTCCTGCAGATTACTTATGCGATGTCTAGGAATCTTGTGTTTTTTGGCTGCTATTATGAATGGGGTATTTTCCCCCAGTTTATTTTCGAACTGGTCACTGCTGGACTATAAGAACACTCCTTTTTTGTTTATTTTGTGACTGGTCATCCCTTTGCATGCTTTTTGTTTCCAGTAGTGCTTGCTTCTTGTTTTGTATTAGCATTTCTCCCCCTTGGCTTTTCAGACAGGGCATTATATCATCTGTAACCACAGGCAGTCTTGCCACCTCCTCCCAGTTTTGATGCTTTCTGCTTTGCTGGGTCTAACCGTGTTGGAGAGCAACTCACCCCTGAGCAGGGCTGACAGCAGCTGCCTTCCTTTGCGACAGGCCGATGGCAGTAATACCTTAAACCTCGTGTCTGTCTCCTTTGGGCCAGATACTTTTTAATTTTGTTTTGTTTTATTTTATTTTGGTGGGGCTGGGGGTGGAAGAGGGATGGAGAATGCATCTTCTTTCTTTGTGTGAAATATATTTGTATCGTGTTAAGGAAGAATCATTTACTATCACACACAGCAACTTGCCAAGTTGTGTGTTCCCTCCGTGGCTGGCAGGTGATTGTGACACACGTGGAGAGGAGGTGTTTGTGGCTAAGACTCTTCCTGCGTTTCTGGGAAGAATGGAGTGCTTTTGAGGACCCTGTGCAACCTTTCAGCAGACTCAGGAGTCTATTTATTTTGAGTTTAGCTTTGATATTCCCAAGTGAGATTGCTTGTACTTTCTTTTGTGGGTTTTATTAAGCATATTGGGTTTTCTTCCCAAAGGAGTTGTATGGACAGTTATTCTTTCCCTCTGTGCTAGGACAGTCCAGATGGTGGGAACGAGCAGTTCCTTGAAGAGCTAAAGGGTCTTAATTTTCACCTGCAAAACCATCGGGGCTGGGCCCTTTCTGGCAGTAAAGATAATTGGCAACCTTTTCCGTGTCTTTCATGGCTATTGGTCCACCTGGGTTTTCTATATCTTCTTATAGCAATGATGATGTTTTATATTTTCACATAAACTTATCCATTTTATCCAACATAACATTATATAGACAATTATCTTATTTTTCTAATTCTCTCTGTACCTGTGGACATCTGCCCCTTTTCAACTCAATTTTGTGAAATTTTTTTATGTAATTTTTTGATGGGAATGGACAGTAGTTAATCTGTTATCAGTCTCCCCAACCCCAAAGAACTGGCTCTTGAGTTTACTTACTCTGCTTCTTTCCTCAAATGCCGAATCCATTTGTTTTTGTTCTTTCTTGTTTAGGAAAGAAAAGTGCTCTGTCAGTCCTCCGCTTGGCACCTTGGCTGTATCCCATGAGTTTTTGTCCATCTTGTGTCCACTGTTGATATTTTTATGGATTTTCTGTGTTTGTGGTTTCTATTTCCTTTTAACACATGAATTTTTTGGAAGGAAGTTTTTAAAATCCCAGTGGCTCAGGCTTTCTGGTTTCTCTCCCAGTACTCATTGCTACTTTTATTACACTGTGGTCAGGGAACAGTTCATGGACCATTAACATGTATCAAGGGTTCTTTCATGGCCCTGCAGATTTTTCCTTTTGAACATGGCCCATAAGTCCATGGGAAGAGTGTGAAATTTTTATTTTTTTTGTCTTTTGTCTTTTTTCCGTGTCCGGCAATGGATCGCAACCCTCAGTGTCGCCCCCGTACCGGACTGGGGACCGGCAACAGGATCGCAACCCTCGGTGTTGCTCCCGCGCCTCGCTCAGCCAGTGAGCGGGAACCGGTCTGTATGTGGGATCCAAACCCTCAGGTGGGAGCGCCGCTGCGCTTCCCAAGCGGCGCACTATCCAGTGCGCCACTGGGCCGGCCCAAGAGTGTGAAATTTTTATGGGTCAGTTCTAGTCATCACAGTAAATTGTAATACTTGGGTCTTCTGTATCCTTGTCTGTGTTCGTCTTCCAGATCTGTGAGAGTCGTGTTCAAACCTCACGCTGCTTCTGAGGCTGCCAGTCTTCCCTGCGTCTGTGCTGCTGCACGCCCTGTGCAGGAGAGTCGGTGGGGAATTCGTGCATGAGATTCCCGCCAGTCACCGCTTCATGCCGACTTCTTAGAGCATAACCCTCTCTGTCCCATTCATTTCTTTTTTATTTTAAATTTAATTCTAATTTTTAATTGTGGTAAAGTACACATAATATAAAAACTTGGCGCTTGACCCCTTTTACATGTACGGCTCTGGCCCATCTAGTACACTCACATTGCTGTGCAGTCACCGCCCCCTGCATCTCCAGAGCTCTTCCCATCCTGTGAGACTGAAACTCTGTCCCATTAAACACCAGCTCCCCGTGCTCCCCTCCCACCTCCCTGGCAACCACCATTTCACTGTCTCTTTGATTTTGACCATTCCAGGTACCTCGTATGAGGAAAATCGCCCAGGATTTGTCCTTTTGTGACTGGCTTATTTCACTCAGCACAGTGTTATCAAGGTTCACCACGTTGTGGCATGTGTCAGGATCTCCTTCCTTCCGAAGGCTGAAGGCTATTCCATTGTGTGTGTGCACT
>NW_007740423.1:3314-20855 GCF_000696425.1 Galeopterus variegatus | reverse complement strand
TCGGAAGGAGCATCTGCTTGGCGAAGGCTTCACTGGGCAAGCAGCTGTCTGAGTAGGAAGCGAGTGGCCCACGGGCCCAAGAGGACCTTTCCTCCTCCCTCTCAACTGCCTTCAACTTGCTGCTCAGAGGGTGTTGGCGGATGGGTGGGAATTTCTCAGCCTGGGCTCGAGAAGTTGGGAGGCAGAAGCAGGCCCTCTGGGCTGGAGAGCTCCAGGGTCCTTCACTGCCCCCCTCGGGCCCTGGGCACTTTGGTCCTCTGGAAGGTCGTCCCCAGACTCTCAGTCCCGCAGCCGCCAGTAAAATATCTGGACACAGACCTCCAGGAGCTGTGCACTGAGTTATTTATAAAGTATACACTGGCGCCGCTGCACTGTGTTACAAAATGTGTGCAAAAATAGGCTTTTTTAAAAGGTGGGTGCTAAAATTAGTTTACTAAAATCATGGAAACCCTTTTGTCCCCCTCTGATAGTATCATTTATGTCTTAAGGATATCAGTGATTTTTAGTGACATCCGTGGGATTGAGTCTTCCATGCCACTCAGAGGGACAGTGCCTGAAACAAAGAGAAGGGGCAGCTCCATGGAATGTTCTGGGTTGACCTTGTGTTGTGGGGCACCTCATGTTCTCCTCAGGCCACGCTCCTTTGCAGGAGTTGTCCACTCGGGGAGAGTGGCGGAGTCTGCACACCTGCTGTCCCAGTGCCCACACACTGCTGGGCATCGGTGTGAGGGGGCCAGCGGCCATCCATCTGTGGGACTCCTGCCCCTCCAGTGAGACCCCTCAAGACCACTCGTCGGGAAGGCACATGGGCCCTGAGGAAGCCAACCTGTGGCAGTGCCTCCGGCCTGAGGGTCTTAGAGCCTGGACATTGGCTATCCACAGCCTTTGGGAGCTGCCGTCAGGGTCTCTGGTGTTGAGGTAGCTGACCTTGTAGCATCACCCACGTGTCCTGAGATGAGTGTGCCAGGGATTGCGTCCCAGCTCCACCACTCCTGGGCGGTGTGACTCTGGGCAGGTTACTTAATCTCTCTGGGCCCCTCTCCCATCTGGACAATGAGAGAATAATAATGCCTGCTGTACTGGTTATTTGCAAGGTTGAATAGGAGTTTGGCTCCTGGGCAGATGCCATTTTTGTTTTTTCAGTTTGTTGTCTTGTTGTTTTCTTTTTTTCAGAGCCGGCTGAGGAAGGCTGAGGGTGACATGTTCAAACCAAGGCACGTAGCTTCTAGGGAATGTGGCTGCTGAGTGTCTGTAGCCAGGGGAGTCCTGGGAGTGGGTGGCTTTCACCCTGCGGGCCTCAGCTGCCGCAGGAACGGGCAGGGCATAGGCATCCTGGTGGCTGTTAGAAGGTCTGGGTGGAGCCCAGAGAGTGTTTTACAAATTACGTAGGTGATTTTAACCTGCGGAAAATTCAGAAAAGCATAAGGCAGAAAATGAAGAGAGTCCATAATCACCACCCAGAGTTGACCCGCGCTTGACATTTCCTTCCTACTTATTCTTGTTAAACAGATTGATTGAGGTATAACTGACACAATAAACTGAATGTATTTAAAGCGTACAATTTGTAAGTTTCCAACATATGCATATACCCCTGACACCGTGACCACACCTAAGACCGTGAACATACTCATCTACATCCATCACCTCCAAAAGTGTCCTGTGCCCTGGTCGTCTCCCCTTCCTGTCCCCTCCCCATCCCTCCCCATTCCCCAGCCCCAGCTCCGCTGCTGGCCACCAGGCCACTGTCTCAGAGGTCAGGGCCTGAGTGTCCTGAAAGTTGCTAACAGCAGCTCACATTGCAAATCCCACAGGAATGAGCTGCCCATTTTGAAGTGGGGTCACTCCATCAATGCATCCTCTGGAAACCGGTCCTTAGACTGCCCTGGCCTGGGAGGTTCCCATTTCACAGCTAAACTGCTGCCCCAGTGGTGAAGAGACCTCCTCTGGTCAGGGAGAGGGTCCTGGGGTCACCTGCAGGTGGTTGTGGGCTGCACCTCCCTAGCCCACAGGCTCTGAGCGCAGGCAGCACAGCAGGGAGGCTCTATTTTTAGCTCCCAACCTTGCATTGCTCCAGAGGACTGAGCACAGGACCCATAGACCACCCGCTGTTCCAGCTAGGAGGATGTCAGTGGCGGGGTCTGAGATTCCCTCACTGCAGACATGAGATACATAACAGCAGGATGGGCCGTTCCTGCTAGACGTGCAAGCACAGACCAGAGACAGGCATAAAATACATTCGCTGAGTTTGAGACCTGTCAGCTTAGCACCTCTGGACTCCTCCTCTCCTTCGAAAACCCAAATACCTGGCGGGCAGTGCCCAGGAGTTCCCCATGGCAAGCTTGGCTGCCCGACAGACATAGCCCCTGTCTTTCTGTCCCCTGCCCCCATTACCTTGCTGGAGGGTCCCTCACTGCCTTTGCTGTGGCTGCTATTTATGCTTATTTCAGGGGCGTTTTCCTGCTGTGGAGAGAAGAGCCTTTTCTCTGAACTCTTCCCCAAGCAACACTAAATTCCTAAATTATGCACGATGCAAGGGCAGGTTCCTGTCTTAACGTGCTGAGAGAGGAATGCTGCCTTTTACTCCACAACTTCAACACATGGCTTTGTACAGATATGATTGTGAATGATTAAATTTGCAGTCACAGAGGGATGGAACCTATTTGGTGACAAAGAACTAGTTTAAAAACTTTGGGCAATTTCACTCAGCTTTAAAACTCTGATGTTGCCCCTCCAGTGAAAGAAACCATATCAGGCTCGTTTAAGAAAAATGTAAGCGTTCTTCTGTACCTAGAAAAGGAAACTGATTTCCAGATTTGCCTGAACAGCTGCCTCGGCCTCATCCCATTTCAAGACTGGGTTGCCCCAGGGCAGGAAAGAAAGGGCAGCATGTGTGTTGGGGGTGGGTGGTGGGTGGGATTCTGTCCCCAAAGAGCAGGGGGCCACATGGGGCCAGGCATGACAAATCCCACCCCTTGGGAGGCAGAGGGTGGTTTGGAGAGAGGTGGAAGAGGCCACTTCCAGGGGAACCAGCCCAGAGCCAGACCAGGTTGAGGCCACAGAGCAGGCCCTTCAACCAGACCGAGGCAGGGGATGCACAGACAGCGGGAACTAGAGCTGGTCAGGTGTGATCCCGGGGGCTGTAGGACAGGACAGCTACTGAGCACCAAGGTGGTGGGGTGTGGGGCAGGCTCAGAGGACAGCAGGAAGAGATTGGCCTACAGGTGACAGAGAGGGACACCATGACAGGGAGAATTGGGGACTGGGGGTTTCCCCCTTGGTGCGCATTGCAACAAAGTGGAGGGGACAGTGTCATTCTTTCTGGCCCCCAGCAAGTGCACTGCTTCACCCGTTGGGGACCCCTACCAGAGGAGGAGAGTGCAGCCTCCCCCTGGGGACTGGCTCTGCAGGACAGTGTGCAACCCCCACTTCCCTTACCCTCCTGGGGACTTGGGAGCCACCAGAGTTCTTGTCACAGATTCTTCCCATGATCATGTCAGCCCAAGCTGGTCTCTGCTGCGTGCAGCTGAGAACCCTACTTGCGGCACAGATTGCACGTGCATCTTCATCCACCCTAAAGCCGGCTCTTCCAGGGCTGGAGGGGCCCACAGTGATTCCTGAGCCTCCGGCACCCAACCCGTCCGTTTCACTGGGGACAGCCCAGCACACCCCTAGTTCACTTCCCCTGCAGGACGTCCACTGACAGAGTTGGGCATGGCCGTCTCGTTACTTGTAGGTTACTCTGACAAACATTAGCATGCAAAGCTGCTCAGTGCCAGGAGGACGTGCGCATGAGTCAGAAGGAATGGGAGAGGAGAGGGCGGCAAAGTGGTTCTGAGAAAAGAAAGAAATGCTGCACTCACCCTAAATGGGCACTGAGGACGTGGGCTGGGGGTGCAGGGTGGGCTGGAGGAGCTTTCCATAGGTGGGGACAGCTGGGGGGCCTCGTGGAGGACAGGTCGGATTGGGGTCTGGGGTTGGCCAGAGAAAGTCATTCCAGGTGGGGGCGCAGGCTGGAGTTGAGGTGCCAGGGGCAGGGAGTGGTGGGGACAAACAGGGATGACCCTTGGCCTTCTGAATGAGGCTGGACAGGAGGCTTGGAGTTCCTTCAGTGGGTGAGTCACCTATAAGCCCTGGGCACCCCACC
Source organism: Galeopterus variegatus (assembly GCF_000696425.1). Taxonomy (NCBI): domain Eukaryota; kingdom Metazoa; phylum Chordata; class Mammalia; order Dermoptera; family Cynocephalidae; genus Galeopterus; species Galeopterus variegatus. Next base: position 16,711 of record NW_007740423.1, on the reverse strand, counting down.
TGCCCACAGCAGGTGTTGGAAGTAGCCCCTTCCCCAAGCCTGCACTATGGGTGGAAGAAGCCCCCACAGCTGGCCCTGCTGGTCCCCAGGGTACACTCAGTGCTGGTGTGGACACTGAGGGACACACCTGTTCTCCAGGGAAATGGCATGAACTCAGGTGGGTCCGGAGGCTCCTGAGGGCTTCCTGGAGGGCCGGGAGGGAGACTGCTCCACCCACAGTGTAGCCCGGGGGGTAGGGGTCAGCAGCCCACCTGGCAGCCCCCTCCCGCAGCCGCAGACTTCAGTGGGGGGGAGCTCACCCCGAGGGATGGCCGTGAGTCCTCTCCCCTGAACTCCTCCAAGGAGCTTTTCCCACTTACCAGACTTGCACTTAGGCCCCCTACTCGCCATTTCTCCCCAGTCTCGAGCTAAAGGTCCCCAGAGTCTTCCCTGTTCTCAGGAACCCTGGTGTGTCCCCAGCTTCCAGTATCCTTCCCGATCAGCCCCAGTTCTGGGCAATGACTCATCGCCCAGCCTGGCCCAGCCCACCATCCAGGCACATTCCCATGGCTTTCTTCTGAAGACAGTGCCCCCAAGTGGGACCCCAGCTTCCAGGGTGCCCTGCCCAGACCTGCAGGACAGCTGGGTCCACAGGATGCCCACCAGGGCAGGGGCACAGGCAGGCTACCACTCCACCTATAGTCAGGGAAAACCCTCAGGTTTCTCCAGAGTTCTGCTGCCAGGCAGAACTACCTGCATATACCGCGCGGTGCTTGTGTGCTGTTTCGGTTTTTACTTCTTAAACACAGGGGTTTGTTTTTATTGCTATGAAATTCTGTTGTGATATGTGTGCCTGCGCTGTCATATGTGTGCAGCCTGGAAACTGTCATCTGTACCCGAGGTGGCCTTCCCATGCCCGCCTCACTTCTAGGGGAACTCATGGGCCTCAGGATACTCCCATAAATCCTTGACAAGAATGTGGAACAGGATGGGCCCAACAAGCCCCTTGCGGCCACTTGGGCGCCCACACTGTGTTTCCTCATCTTACCCCGAGGGTATCAGAGAAGCCGTCATCCAGTGCCTCTCCAGAAACTATTCCCTCTGAGCACAATTCTCCCCTAAGGTTGGGTGCCGAAGAGTCAGGGCCCTAAGTCCCTGGCCCTGCCCCAAAAGGCAATGGGCACAGTCTATGGTTGCATGTGCGGCCTTTGGCCACCTGCCCCCTTCCTATGGTGCCCCATTGCCTTGGGGACGACTCGTGCCTACTGTGTGCCATCCTGGCCCTGGCTTCCAGAAGCACAGGCCCTGGCCAGGGGTGGCCCCTGCCCAGTCTTGGTCAGTCCCATGCCAGCTCCCTCTCCTAGGACCCTGGTGGGGCAGGGGCACAGCACACATGGGGTGACTTCAGGGGTGCCACCAGCGCTCCTGGCTTCCTGCACATGGTCCCTGTGCCTGGCTGGGCCCCCAGCCCTCTGTGCCAGTCTGTTCTTCCCTTTTGTTTAAGGCAGCTGGGTAGCTCTGTCACCTGCAACCAGGACCCATTCTCCACCTGCACCTCTGCCCCATTCAGGGCTTCAGCCTCTCCCATTCTGACTCTGTTCCAGCTCGAGTCTATGGGCTGGGCCAGTGCCCTGGTCTGTGGCTTGTGGAATCCGTCCATCCATCCGTCTGCCTCCTCGCTGTGACCCCCGCTCGGCCCTGCCTGACCTTTGCAGCTCTTCCCAGCTTCCTGCCTGGTCCTGAGCCTCCAGCTCGGGAGCTAGGCGAGTGCTGGGCCTTGGGAGGCCAGGCCTGAGTTCGAGCCAACATCACTTCCAGCAGTGGGACCTTGGCCTGTTTCTGAATCCCAAAGCCTCAGTTTCCCCATCTGTAAAGTGGCAATCACAACAGGCCCCACCTCTGAAGAGCTGTGCATGTGAAGAGCTTCAGGAGAGCTGGCTCCTTGAATGGGGTCGCATGCCAGCTCCCCCGCATTTTACTCAGGGGTCCCAGGGCCCACTGGAATTCCAGAGACTGGGACCTCAGAACCTCCCCCCATCTACCTGCCAGGGGAGTGGGCTTCAGGGGCTGGAGTTGGACCCCCAGGATCTGGTGAGGACCAACGAGGAGCCCAAGAATTCCCAGTGCGGCTCTGGCCTCCAGGCTCCAAGATCCTCCAGGAATTTGGAAGGGCCAGGCTGGTCAGGGTGGGTCTGGGGTGCCATGAGTACAGGGGCTGCCCAGCACAGCCTGGGGACAAGGAGGTGGCCAGCAGCCAGACCCTGAGCAGGGAGTGCAAAGACCCCACCCCAGCTGCACCACAGAGAGGCTGAGAAAGTGGACATTCAGGCCGAGGAGGAAGACAAGGCCTGGGGGACGGGGCGGGTGGGGTCCAGGGGAAAAGCTCTCCCTGCCCACGCGTCCCCCAGAGCCAGCAGCGAGCTCTGGGCGTGGGTGAGTGCTGGTTTTGTGCAGTGCCCCACTTGACAAGTCATTCTTGATCTGGCACACTTGCGAAGGTGGGAGGGTACAACACCGTTCATGTTTCAGTTTGCCTGCTTGGCTTATAACCGGTAAATATCCAGACCCATGCATGGGATGTTCTGGGGCTCCCAGGCTGGTGGCACAGCCCGGCCCCAAGTACCATCAGGAACAAGGTGGACAGGGAACTGTCTGCAGGACCCTCGTACTGCCCCTGCCTGGGGAGGGAGGATTCCTTCTCCTTACTCACGGGGGTCCACACGCAGGCTTGGGGCCGGCGGTCCTGGGCTCAGACCTGGCAAATTGTTCTTCCTGCCTCAGTTTCCACGTCTGTGAAGTAGAGGTGCTAGGAGAACCCGGTCAGGGGCATGTGAGGATGAGATTGTGCAGAAGTGACACCTGGTGCCAACACCCATTGTGATCTGGGGCAAGTGGAGGTCATCAACAGCCACAGGAAGGGCGACCCTCCTTCCGTCACTCTGGTTCACATGGAGCATCGAGGGCGTCATCGGCCACCTTTAGCATGTAGGGCCTTTGTGAGGACACAAAGCGATCAATGAAGAAAGATCGTAGGTCACTCAGAAACCCCGTCCTAAAGAGCTCTGGGGCGGGCCCCGGGATGGGTGCCCTGGCACGGGCGTGCTGGGGGAGAGGCTGCGGTGACAGTGCCTGGCTCCGTCTGTTGCAGCACACCACCTCTTCATGGTCACCGCCTGCCAGGATGCGGACTACAGCGCCCTCCTCCAGGAGCTCTGCCTCACACAGTTCAAGGACGACATGGAGGCCGTGGGGAAGACACTGTGGTGCGACTGGGGCAAGACCATCGGGTGAGTCCTGTGTGTCCAGGTGGGCGGGCTGTGGCTGCAGACTGCATGGGGGAGGGTGAAAATGAAGGTGGGGAGGCCGTGTCCTCAACAACCCAGGTGGAGGTGGACGGTGGGGCCCTGTGGCAGCAGGACTCGGGGAAGCTGAGTCTCTGTGACAGGAGCCCGGCTTGCAGGGACGTCCCTGCTGGTTCCCTTGGTCCCCATGGTCAGGCCAAAACTGTCCTTCCCACTCCACCCCTGGCCCAAGGCCCCACCCTGTCCAGGGCTCAGAGCCATCCGGAACAACAGGGCAGGCTGTCACTGGAGTGGCAGCCCTCTGCCCCTGCTGAGGATGTCTGGTGTGGGCCCTTCCCCTGTGTGGCCCAGTCCTCCTGCCAAATGGCCCTTCTTCTCACTGCACCGGGCTCATTCGCTGCCTCCCAGGGCCTTTTGCGCCCAGGCTCCCCTACCTTCGGGAGCAGGGATTGGACCTGGCGTGCCAGTGATCAATTTTCTAGTCTTCATTTCTGCTTCAGTGTTTGGTGTGCTGGGGGCACCCTGGGGTTCGAGTCGATGAGTTGCAGGGTCAGCAGTATGTGCGTGTGCACGAGGCTGTGGGCTGCCCCCTCCCAGCCCTGGCATCTGCATGCAGAGATCTGTGCATGGGTTTACAGCACAGCGCACAACACACAGTAGGGGTGCAAGTCCCAGTGCCCCACAAACGACGGGCACTTTCCTCTAGTGAATGTGAGAGAGAAGAGGGAGCCCTGGGGAGGGGGTCCTGAGAAGGGTCTCCAAGGAGGAAAGGTCTAGCCAGGATCACACACAAAGAACACATTTGGCTCTGGTGTCTCCTGAGGGTCCAGGACATACCTGGGCTCCTGGCAGGTGCTGGGCAAGTCCCCGAGGGATTGAAAATCCCTTCTCTAGGCTCACAGCGCCTCCAGGGTGGGTTGCAGGCTGGAGCCAGCACAGGTGAAAGCCCATGGCCATGTCTTCTGTCACGAAGTCCAGGAGGATGGGGACTACAATTTACCCTCTGAACCGGGTTCAGGCCTCTCCCCAACCAGCAGAGTCTGCCTGGCTGTGTCCTCTTCTCTCTTACTGAGCCGGATGGACAACTGGCCTCCCGTCTTTCTCCTCCCACCAGCCACATGCTCCTGAGGGCAGAGCCCTCCCCTTCATCCGTAGGGGCTCCAGCAGGCCCAGCAAAGAGTCTGTGCTCAGGGCATAGTTGTTGAAGTGAATCTCTACCTCGGGAGCCTGAAATAAACAAAAAAAAAGAAGTAGTAGTAGGAAGGCATGGGGTGTATGCAAGTGTGCAGTATTGGGGTTTAAAACAACAAACTCCACACCCTCTGCTCAAGTTCAGGTGTGGAGCATTGCCACCATCCAAGGTGAAATGGTCAGAGCCGAGACTCCGTGGTTCCAGGACAGCCCCTGACAGGACACAGTTAACCAGGGAGCCTCCACCCCAGCCCCTGCACCAAGTGTCTGGCGGACCCAGCAGCATCCTCAGTGGGGTCTCCTGATCCCCATCTTAATCTGCCATACCCAGGGCCTCTTGGGGACTTCAGGGTCTCATTTTCTAAGCTGAGAAATGAATCAGGAGTTAGAAATTGAGGGGCGAGCAGGTTGTTAAAAATCAGAACAGACTGTTTTGTAGCCTAATTGGCCTTCTGCCTCAGCTGAGTAATTTGTATCTAAATTAAAGATCGCATTTTATTATGATCCAGGGAAGACACAGCAGGGGAGCGGGGGTTGGAGAAAACGCTCTCCCTGCCTGCTTCTTATAAGTGATCGCTGATTTGTGTGGATTGATTACCATCCAAGGCCTAGCAGAAGACGGCGGGTAACAGCAATGTTCTAAAAGCAGCAGCATTGGTGACATGTTATTAGAAATGGAAGCCACCACAGATGGCTTCTGACAGTGCTCAGAGTGCAGATAGGAATAATGAGGCTCTCGGGCCAGAGAGAGCTGCGTGGTTGTACAGCTGGAAATAGAGGGGGATGGGGGTGCTAGGGAATTACTTTTATTTAAAAAGAAAACCAAAATAATTTAGGAACCCACATCACAACAGCACCTCTGCAGATCAGCTCAGGCCTGCCAGTGCTGGGGGTCTGTGGTTGACAGAATGGCCCCCCAGAGATGTCCATGTGCTAATCCCTTGAACCTGTGAATATGTTACATTACACAGCAAAGGGGAATTAAGGTTGCAGATGGGACTGAAGATGCTAAGCAGATGACCCTGAGAAGGGGAGGTTATTATGGATTATCTGGATGGGTCCAATGTAACCACAGACTCCTTAAATCGGTCCCAGCTATGGGCATTAGAGTGTCTTCTTATTGGCTTTTGTGTTCTTTCAACATGACCCTGTCCATTTTTGAGCACTTTTTTACTTTCTAGTACAATGAGATATTCCAGGCTTATCTTGTACATTTTCTGCCCCAGCCCTGGAATTGGCCATTTCTCCAAGGAGTTCTGATTCCTTTTATTAGAGAATGGAATTTAGAAACCAACACACATACACACGCACACATACACGTGTACACACCAGGGATTTAGATGTAACCAGTGGAACTAGGTAAGTGCTAGAAGAAAACGTGGGTAAATCCCTCTTTCAACATTGGTGTAGAGAAAGGCTGTATAGAACAATATTTGCTTCAGGGAATTGGCTTAGGCTCTTGTGGGGTCTGGCAGGTCCAAGCTCTGCAGGGCAGGCCCGCAGGCTGCAGACTGGCAAGCAGGAGCAGACGTGGCAAGGTCCAGGCAGAATTTCTTAACACGCTCCGAAGGCCTTTCAGTTGACTGGGTGAGGCCCCACCCACATCATCAAGGATAATCTTCTTTTGCTGAAAGTGCCCAGACTGTCCGTGTTAACCACATCCCCAGAATACTTCCACAGCAACACCCAGATTAGTGTTTCAATGAATAACTGGTCCCGTAGCCTGGCCCAGGTGACACATAAAACTGACCGTCACATGGTGGGTCTGGAGTCAGAGCTCTACTCAAAGTGTGTTCAGAGAACTGTCACCACCTCTCATCCAAGCCACCCTGTCCCCATTTCTCCCCTTCTTTTCACCCCATTCCCATACACTTCCTGTGGGCAACCAACCTTGTTAGTTTCTGGCGTTGGCTTCCGGTATTTCTTTTGCACAAATGAACAGATGTGCATTTTTTTATTTTATCCCCTTCTCTCTTACATGGAGAGTAGTATACTGATGGTTCTCTTTTGCACTTTGTTTTGTTTTGTTTTTTTCACTTAATATATCCTGGAAATCACTCCTCGTCGGTGCATACGGAGCTTTCTCATTCATTTTTACAGCTGCAGAGTACTCCCCATGCAGAATTTTAAAACTGTTTTCCCATGAAGAGGAATTTAGGTTGTTCCAATATTTTTCAGTTTCACATAGTGCTAAAGCGAATGGCCTTGTGCCATTCGTGTGTGTTTTCATACTGTTGTGCTATATCTTCAGGGTAGATACCTGAGTGGAACGGCCGGGTCAAAAGGTAAGGACGTGTAGTTTCCTTAGATATTGCTGGTTTCCCTCCAGAAAGTTTATACCAGTTTGCATTTGCACTAGATTTGGGGGTGACTGTGTCCCCACAGCCTCGCCAACAGGCTGTCATACATTAGAATTGTGACTGTCTCCTAAGTGAGAAATGGTGTCTCGGTGGTGTGTTAATTTGCATTTCTCTAACTACGAGTGAACCTGAACATTTTTCATATGTTCAAGGGCTGTTACCTTTTTTTGTGAATTGTTCATGTCTTTTCCCATTTCCTATCAGGTTTCTTTCTGGTCCCTTTTTAAGAGTTCTTTGTATGCTAAATGAGACATTAGGCTTTTGTTTGTAACATATTTTAGATATTTTTTCCCAGTTGGTCAGTTGCCTTACAATTTTGTTTTTGGTATTTTTGTTGCTATGCAATTTTTTTTTTTTTATGTAGTCAAATGCGCCAGTCTTTTATCACCCCTGGATTTGAGTCATAGTTGGAAAGCCTTTCCCCACACCAAGGTAAAGAGGGACTTGCCATGTTTTCTTCCAGCTTGTACTGGTCACATCCAAATTCCTGGTCTGTCTAGAGTTTATTCTTATGTATGGTGTGAACTGTGAATGAGATTTTGTCTTTTTCCAGTTGGGCTATTCACTTGCCCTGCTGATTGCGAAGCCCATCTTTGGCCCTCGTGATTTGAGATGCCCCCTTTGTCACATACTAATGTCCCCACCCTCTCTCCACACCTTTATAACCTGCCTCACCTACCTGGATCTGTAGTATTAATTTCTTCTCCAGACCCTCAATGGGTCCTCACCACTTACTGAATGTTTACAATTATTCCTTACTTCATTCCAAGAAAATAGTTTATTATAGCTAGCACTTATTGAGCGCTTACTATGTGCTAGGCTTTGTGCTAAGCACTTAACATGTGTTTTCTCATTTAAACAAGCCACAATTTAAGGAGGAGGCAGAACTATTGTCATCCCTATTTTATCTGTCCAGAGTCACACACACAGCTAGGGGCAGAGGAGCCAGGCTGCATGTAGGCAGAAGGCTGTCACAAGGTGTAGGGCGTCACCAGGTGTAGGCAGGTAGCACAGTGTCTGACAGTGGTGAACAAGGCCCCATGGGGAGGGCCTGACTGGCAGCCAGCTGGCCTCAGGTAATTCTCCCAGCCCGAGCAGGATCCCCAGCCAGGCGGGAGAACTGCAAGCCAGGCAGGTAATCTGATGAAGGACTCAGGCCCTGGGAAAGACCCCTCTCCAATGCAAGTGCAACTGAGACTTGTAAGCTGCGGCACAGGCAGAAGCCCAGCGAGCAGAGCTGGGCAGTTGTTGGGGTCTGGTGTGTCCAGGACCAGGCTGACACTGAGGGTGGGGGATTCCAAAGGCAGGAAACTGCTCAGATGTCTGCCATCTGAGGTCATAGCTGTCCTGGGTGCCTGGGCTGGGCCTGCAGGTAGCTCTGCATATGGCAGAGGGAAGCTTCCAGACTCTCCTCTGAACTGGAGAAGACTCCAGTTGACAACAGCTGCATGTCAAAGGGAACTCACCTTCCCACAAATGACACAAACTAATGTGAGCCAGCCAGCTTTCTGTAGGCCACTCACTCAAGAATAAAAGGGAACCATTGAGACACATTCATACCAGCCAGCTCCCTGGGTGCAAGCATGACAGTTTGGCCTTCTATGTCAATACAGACAAAAAGGAGGGCCCTTGTCAGCCCTGCTGCACTTGAGACATTGGATGGAAGTCTTGGATTATTTTAAATGGACTTAGCAAAAGACTCCGAATAGCCAAAGCAATCCTGAGCAAAAAAGTAAAGCCGGAGGCATTACACTTCCTGACTTCAAATTATACTACAAAGCTATAGTAACCAAAACAGCATGGTACTGGTATAAAAATAGACTCTCAGACCAATGGAACAGAATAGAGAACCCAGAAATCAATCCATATACCTACAGCAAACTGATATTTGACAAGGGCAACAGGAACACACATTGGCGAAAGGACGGCCTCTTCAGTAAGTGGTGCTGGGAAAACTGGATATTCCTATGTAGAAGAATGAAACGACCTGTACCTCTCAAACTCGAAATGGATTAAAGACATATATAAGACCTGAAACAATAAAACTACTAAAAGAAAACATAGGGGAAACACTTCAGGAAGTAGGACTGGGCAAAGACTTTCTGAACAAGACCCCAAAAGCACAGACAGCAAAAGAAAGAAAAACAAATGGGATTATATCAAACAAAAAAGGTTCTGCACAGCAAGAGAAACAGTGTGAAAAGACAACCTACAGAATGGGAGAAAATATTTGCACATTTTGCATCTGACAGGGGAATTAATATCCAGAATATACAAGGAACTCAAATAACTTAACAGTAAAGAAATAAGTAACCTGATTAAAAAATAGGCAAAGGGGTTCAATAGGCATTTCTCAAAGGAACATACACAAATGGGCAGCAGACATGTGAAAAAATACTCAACATCACTAAGCCTCAGGGAAGTGCAAACCACATTGAGATATCATTTCATGCCAGTTAGACTGGCTATTATCAAAAAGACAGAGAATAACAAATGCTGGCAAGGATGTGGAGAAAGGGGAACTGTCCTACACTGTTTGTGGGAATGTAAATTAGTGCAGCCATTATGGAAAACTGTATGGGGGTTCCTCAGACAACCACAGGTAGAACTGCCATACAACAGTTCCACTGCTGGGTGTGTACCCAAAGGAGTGGAAATCATCATGTTGAAGGGAAACCTGCACCTCCATGTTTATCACAGCTCTATTTACAATGGCCAAGAGTTGGAACCAACCTAAGTGTTCACTGATGGACGACTGGATAAGGAAAATGTGGTATATCTACACAATGGAATACTACTCTGCCATAAAAAAGAATGAAATTCCACCATTTGCAGCAACAAGGATGAACTTAGAGAAATTTATATTAAGTGAAAGAAACCAGGTACAGAAAGAGAAATACCACATGTCCTCACTCGTAAGTGGGAGCTGGAAAAAAAAAAAAAAAAAGATGCAACAATCACAATAATTCTTTGAACTCTCAAAAGGAGAGAACAGAACTGAGGCCACCAGAGGTGGGAAGGGGGAGAAGAGGTTCAGGGAGAAATTGGTAAAGGGCCACAAAAAATATTTACATTGTGTAATGATTAAAAAACAATCATTGGCAGACTGATATTTTTGTTCATTAAAGCAGATAAACTAAAACAAAACAGAAACTTAGCCGCACTGTGCAGCATTGCTCAGAGATAGAAGTTTCCCAAGTGGAAGCAAAGGATTGATGTGAGCACACAGGCTGCCTTCCCAGATGAGGACAGTGGATGTTCTGAGTGGCCTGCCACAAACCGCGGGCCTGCTGTTTCTGCACTGTCACAATTTATTTTTTTTTATTTTTATTTTTTTTCCTTTTTGTCTTTTTTCGTGACCGGCAACGGATTGCAACCCTCAGTGTCGCGCCCGTACCGGACCGGGACCGGCAACGGAATCACAACCCTCAGTGTTGCGCCCGCACCTCGCTCAGCCAGTGAGCGGCCGGTCTGCATGTGGGATCTGAACCCTTGGCGGGAGCGCCGCCGCACTCCCAAGCGGCGCACTGTAGCAGTGCGCCACCGGGCCGGCCCCTGTCACAATTTATAATGGTAAAAGCTTGCCCTGTGGCCCCAGCTACCCAGCGTGGGTGCAGGGCTCGCCCCTTCACCGTGACGCCCCCACTCCTCCACTCATCCCTTGCTTGGTCATCTGGCCGGGTAGTTATGAGAGTGGCTTGGGCGTTGCTCCCACGTGGGCGTCTCGGATTCAGCAGCACAGAATGGGCCCCTGCCAACACCAGCGAGGCGGGGCTGCCCGGCTGCAGGGTAAGCCCGTCAGTTACCAGGGGTGATCGATTCAGCTGCAGCCCCGGTTTGCTAATGGAGGTGTAATGTCATTTAGTGTATCAGTGGGAATTTAATCTAATTTGGGAAGGTACAGAGAACATGGAAGAATGTATCATCAGGAGCCCTCATTCCAGAGACCTTCCTATGGGTGCTGGGGAGGGAGAGGAAGAGCAGGACAGAGAAGAATCTTGAACATGCCGGACTCAGCCAGAAAATGGTTGCTTTTAAAGTGACCGCACACAGGATTTTCTCACCATGACAAAAAATGCTGGGTTGATTTAAGAGAGAAGGGACACCTCTGCTCCTCCACTCCCTGCACAGCTTCAGGGTTTGGGGTGTCACCTTGGGCAAGGGAAGAGATCAGGGGAGTGGGGCCACCACCTGCAGGACCCGGTCATCAGAGTTCAGCAGCCCCAGAGAACCCGACTTTACCTTCATGCCAGTCGGGGCGCCTCCCTCTCTGCCCTCGAGCTTCCTCATTTACAGATGCTGACCATGAGTGCCTGAGCTCACAGCGGCTTTGGCTACACAGTCCTGGGGTCCAGGGGCCTGAGGACCCGAGGCTGCCTCCTGGGGCCTCCGCTGTGCTGTGCTGACCCTGTGCTGGGCACTGAAGGGCCCTCTAGCCTGGCCCATGGAGCTGCCTGATTATGGGGAGGGGTCTCAGGGTTGGAGGGGGGGGGTCAGTAGCACAGCATGTTAAGGACACAGGACAGATGTTTAGCGTGCAGGCTACAGTGCTGTCACTCAAAATCACAAGCCCCAAATGTGAAGCTCCACTTCCAGATCATGTGGACTCGGGCAGCATGCGCTGACCCACTGGGGGGTCTCTCCTGTGGCGCATTTCCCACCCTGCTTTCGGAACAAAGAGCCTTCTTTGTGTGTCCCCATTAAAAGAGTCAAGTCAGGAAATTCTTCAGAACTCAGCAGCAACATTGCAACAGCTGCTTCTGTTTTGAATTTCAACAGGAACTAAGAGGGAGGCGTCTTCTGAAATCTCGGAGGGCTCTAGGGGCAGCGAGAGTGTCATTCTCCGTGGGGTTCCTGCTGAGCGTGGCCAACACCATCAGTAGCTTTCAGAGCAGGGGCTGGGGCTGCCTTCACTGCCCCCGTGGGTTTATTCATTCATCAAGGCATCTTCCCTGGAACTTTGTCTGTGCCCATGAGCACCCAGGTCACACTTGTGCTCAGCCTGGTGGCTATGAGGCTGTATCCTTGTGTGTGCTGGTGGGAGAGCGTGGGTCCCATGAACGGCCCCCAGGTACTAGGCAGGACCATGGCAGGGTGCCTGGTCTCATGGGACTTGAAGGGGGCACTGCCTGGGCTCCCCATCCTTTCCACTGTCTCTCCTCTCTGTGGATCTGCATGGGGCCTGAGGCCAGTTCTTATTGGGGAGGACCTGGCATGGATGCCCACCTGGGTGGGAAGAATCCTTCCATGTGTCTCCAGAGCACATGCCCAGGTACACAGAAACCAGGCTGCTGATCCTGACCTCTCAGGGCCTCAGGCTGGCTGCCTGCCCAGCAGGTAGGCAGGAGGAGCAGGAAGAGCCCTCGGACCCTGGTCCTCACCAATGCTAGGCCATGGCCCAGTGGGGAGGAGGGAGACAAGGTGGGAGCCATGCCAGGGAAACCATCCGACTCGCCTGGTCACACCAGGCTGGCTCTGCTGGGGATATCGCTCCTGCTGCCTGGCACAAGCCTTGTCTGGGGTGCCCCATCCCTGCAGGGAAGGGCTGTAGACAGCTCTCCAGCTCCTGGGGCAGGGGGTGCAGGTGGATGGGGTACCTGCCAAGGCCCTTCCCAGAACCTCCTCTTGGCCGTTTCATTTACCTTCTGCTCCAGTCTCCTGGTGTGTGTGAACGTGGAGGGGCAGGAGCAGCTTCTGTTGCTGGTTTTCAGCAGTGGGGGAGTAAAACCCGAGCTCCGCCCAGAGCCCCCAGCAGCCACGTCTGGAATTGGTTAGGGTGGGTGATGCTGAGCAAGCTGATGAAGCCCCCTCGCCAGGCCGTGGGCAGGGAAAAGGGCAGAGGCCTAGGCTGTGACAAGGAGGCACCTTGGGTCTCAGTGTTTCTGGGTGGCCAGAGGAAAGGAGGTCAGGAGACCCCTGTTCCCCTCAAAGACACCTTCCTAAAGTCCCCACCTACACAGTCTCTTGGCAGAGCCCATGGAAACCCCAGCTGCTGGCTGTGGCGAGGGGTACTGCCTCTGCCTGCACCGCCACGGCCCCGCTGACCCAGCCTCTGGGCCTGTCTGCGAGCAGCTGTCTCAGCAGAGCAGGGCAGGGAAGGGCAGGGCAGCGCAGAGTACGGCAGGGTCTGGGGCAACGGGATCAATGATCCAAGGGCAGGGCAAGGAGGAGGAGGGAGCAAGGCAGAGTCTGGGGCTTTGAGGGGAGACTGGGAGGCCAAGTGGAGGTCCTTGGATCCTGGCTCACAGTCCCACCCCCCAAAGCTGCACTGTTGCCCTGCCACCCAGAGGAACTGTCTTCACTTGGGGGGCTGGGAGGCCCCCCCCACGAGCCCCGAGACCGAGAGCTGTCACGGGCGGCAGTGGCATTCCAGTGGGGCTTGCCTTGCTTCACACTCCCATTCCCTCTCCTTGGTGGGTTCTGATGTGACCCAGGTCTGCTGGTGCCCACCTGCTGGCTGGAGGGGACCCCATTCCCCTTCTCAGAAAGCTCCCAGAGAAACGCATCTGTGGGGCAAAGCAGCCCTTGCAGTGAGGGGAGGCTGCAGGTTGGGGACAGGGACACT
>NW_007740423.1:0-553 GCF_000696425.1 Galeopterus variegatus | reverse complement strand
TCTGCAGTACAAATTCTGCTTTTTACTCTTTCCAAAGCAGTTCCTAATTAGGATATTGCAATTTCTACTAAACATGTACAGCGAGTTAAGGTTTCCTTTACCCGCGGGCCTAATGCACGTATTAACCTCTTTACCGGGAGGCCAGATTTCAGTGTGCAGAGGCGGCGGGAGGAGCGGGGCGCAGTGTTGGGGTGGGATCTCAGGCAGGGGTGGGCAGGGAGCCCCAAGGGCCGAGGGCTGGGTGGGTCGGTCTCCGAGGAAGCAGCATGGCAGCAAGCTCCTCCCTCGAGGACATTGCTGGGGAGGACATTGAACAGCAGCCACGGAGTGGACCAGCAGCATCCAGGAGGAAAAGCTGCACAGCCAAGGCCAGGACTCCCTCACCAGGTGCAGCAGAGCCAGCTAGACCCAGGGACCTGTAAGGATGGCAGGCAGGACATGGGCACAGAGCCCCAGCGACTGCATGGGGGCCGCCTGTTCAGGGGCCCTTTGGGCAGCTGACAGGCAGCACCAGTGCCTGGACCCCCTCCCTAGATGGAAAGTGGGCAGGGAT
>NW_007740422.1:29483-30222 GCF_000696425.1 Galeopterus variegatus | reverse complement strand
CACAAGCAATGAAAGCAAACATACATGAATGGGTATACATGAAACTAAAAAGCTACTGCACACCAATGGACATTGGCAGCAAACTGAAGAGACAACTTGCAGAATGGGAAAAAGTGTTTGAGAGCCACACATCAGACAAGGGGCTAATATCTAGAATATGTAAGGAACTTAAATAACTCAACAGCAAAAAAATCAAATAATTTAATTGAAAATTGGGCCAATGACCTATACAGATATTTCTTAAAGGAAGGTATACAGATANGAATCACTAAAACCCTGCATAGCTTAAGCAATCATGAACAAAAAGAACAAAGTTGGAGGCATCACACTTCCTGACACCAAAATATACTATAAAGCTACTCTAAACAAAATAGTGTGGTACTGGCATAAACACAGAAAAATAAACTGATGAGATAGAATAAAGAGCCCCCAAATCAACCCATCTGCTTATAGCCAACTGATTTTTGACAAAGGCATCAAGAATATGCAGTGGAGAAAGGACAGTCTCTTCAATGATGGGTGCTAGGAAACTGGATATTTACTGAAACTAGACCCTATCATCTACACAAAAATCAATTTAAAATAGTATAAAGACCTAAATTTAAGACCCTAAACTATAAAAGTACTAGTAGAAGAAAACATAGGTGAAACTCTATATGAAATGGGAACAGGCCACAATTTTCTGTGAGAGACTACAAATGCACAAGCAATGAAAGCAAACATACATGAATGGGTATAC
>NW_007740422.1:26989-27464 GCF_000696425.1 Galeopterus variegatus | reverse complement strand
CATTAAAAATAAGTTAATGGTTACTTATATAACCTATCCCATCCCATTTCCTCCACCACTCTAGACTCAACCACAATTAATTATCACAAGTTTTTCCTCCTTTCCATATGTTCATATGCGTGGGTGTGCTTTAAGAACACTTAACATGAGAACTATCATCTTAAAATAATTTTAAGTGTACAATGGAATTAAACCAACTGTAGAACAGTAATGTATATTACATCTCTAGAACTTAATTATCCTGCAATATCGAAAAGTCATATCCTTTGAAAAACAACTCCCCATTTATCCCTTCCCCAATGTCTGGCAACGACTGTTGTCCTCTCTGCTTCTATGTGGTTGACTATTTTATATGCCTCACATAGGTGGTATCATATGTTATTGGTCCTTCTGTGACTGAATTAGTTCATGCAACATAATATCTTCTAGGTTAGCACATACTGTCTATTTTAAAATAAAAATCCATTAACTGTTA
>NW_007740422.1:21834-25702 GCF_000696425.1 Galeopterus variegatus | reverse complement strand
TTTTGGTTGTGTTTGAGTCTTCTTTTTTTATAAACAATAGTGCAATTCAGATAAATTTATCCTTCTTTTTTATCATATACAATAATACACTAAGTATATATACTTGGATGATACTTGGAAATTATTAGGCTATGTCATATTAATATATTCAAATCCAGTAGATACAACAAAAATGTTTTGATGTTTCTATTTATTATTTAACATTTATATTTACAAATGTTTAGTATTTATATATCCCAGAAGAATTTATGAGCATTTTTCTACTGTAGCAGTTTTAATAATGTCAGGAAACTCTTTGTTGTAGAGCTACCACCAAAGGAGAGCCTCAGCAGATGTGTTCCCTGGACTTCGGACTCCTAACCTCTGAAACAGTAAGAAATAAATTTTATTTTCTTACGAATGACTCAGTTCCAGGTGTTATAAGCAACTAAAATGGCCTAATACAGAAAATTGGTGCCCCAGCATCAGGGTGTTGCTTACAACAGATACTTGAAAATGTGGACGTGGCTTTGGAACTGGGTAATGGGTAAATGCTGGAAGAATTTGAAGGAACAGGCTAGAAAAAGCCTAGCTGCTAGTGGGAGTATAGAAGACAAGAAAACGAGGGAAGGTTTGGAATGTTTTAGCAATTGGTTAAATGATGTTGATGAGAATACTATTAGAAATATGTACATAAAGTCCATTCTGAGAAGATCTCAGACATAGAAGAAGTTTACTGGAAACTGGGGCAAAGACCACCCTTGGTATGAACTGGCAAAGAACTTGGATGCATTCTCTTCATGCCACGAGTTCTATGGAATGTGGAACTTAAAGTTACTCAATAGGAGATTTGACACAAATAAAAATAAAAAAAAATTTCTAATCAGCAAAGTGTTCAGGAAGCTTCATGGGTACTTGCAATAGCCTACACTGATTCAAGGGAGCAGAGGCATGATATAAAGCCAGAATTTGTAATTAAAAGGAAAGCAAAGCATAAAGACTTGGAAAATTTGCAGCCTGGCCATGTGGTAGAGAAGCAGAGAGAGTTTTTAGAAGAACAATGCAGTGGTGTAGCTCAGCGACTGTTTGCTGAGGAAATTAGTACAGAAGAAGGGAAAACATACCTTGAAGGCATTTCAGAGATCTTGGAGGCCATGTCTTTCATTACAGGCCCAGAGGCCTAGGGAGACAGAATGGTCTTGGGGAACAGGCACGAGGTGCCCTCTGAGNTGGAGTTTTGAGAGCGGGACCTCCAAGGAGATCCCAGATCTGTAAAGTTAACAGTGTGCTCTACCAGCCTGGGAGCATTAAAACAGAAAAGCCATAGAAGTGGAACTGCCTGAGGACCTAGGGACCTAACTCCCACACCACCGTGCACTGGAGGTCAAACATTGAGTCAAGATGCATGATCCACCAGCTTTGGAATTTAATGCCTGCTCTGCTGGGTTTTGGACTTGCTTAGGACCTGTTACCCCTTTCTTTCGGCCAATTTCTCCCTGTTTGAATATGAATATGTACCCTGTGCTTGCCTAATATTGTGTCGTGGAAATAGATAGCTTGTTTTGATTTCATAGATGGGACTTTTAACTTTCAATTTTTTAGTTGAAACAAGTTAAGACTTTGGTGATGGAACTAATGAATTTACCTGTGAGAAGGACATAAACATTGGGGACCAGGAGCAGAATGATATGGACTGTGTCCCTCAAGTTTTATGCATTAGTAGATTGAAAGCCACTGTGACTGTTAAGACTGTGGGAAATCCTATTATGGTAATTGAAAGTTGGAGCCTTGAAGTTGTGGTTAGATTCTGAGAACAATGACTTGTGAATGGATTAATAATGGTGCTCATGGGCATGTTTATCTGGGCTTTAAAAGGAGAGCCCATGAGAGTCTCTCTCTCTCTCTCTCTCTGTCTGTCTCTGTCTCTGTCTCTCTCTCTTCCACCATTTTCTGCCACTTGAGACCCTTGAATTGTTATAAAGACACCACCAAAAAAAAAAAAAACCTTCACCAGATGTGTTCCCTGGGCTTTTGACTTTAGGCTCCAAAACTATAAGCAAAAAATTTTGTTCTCTTACAAATTACCCAGTTCCAGGTATTTCATTATAAGCAATACAAACGAATTAGTTTAACACACACAAATCATCCTACTGATGACACCTGGGAATTAGAATACATTATCTGTGGTGAGTGAACCACAGGCTGTGATAAAACTGCTGGAAAAGAGCATAGATCTAAGTATGGAGCAGACTGCTTTGAACAAGACTCAGACACAAATGACTCCACAGGAAATACCCTGAGCTTATGTGAACAATGACTTTTTTCTGTTTGATCAAGTTAGTCAGATATAACTATAATATTATTTATAACTATAACTATGGGACCCTATACAATTTGAATTGTATGGAGATAAAAAATAATATATAGAATTTAACATAATGATTATGTACATATATGCCTGTGTATTTGTATTTTGTGTACATGAGTTAGTCTTAGCATCTAGTACACATATGTGTAAATATATGCATATATACATATGTAATGTGGATATAAATAAATTACTATGAACATAGTAACATGAAATTATATGACACTGTTTTTAAATTTTTAAAATGGGAAATTTCTTGATTTTTAAAATTCTGAGGGATTTCTCTTGTGGCTCACCAGTTTGTATAATTTCTGGACTAGATGAACTTTAAAAACTTTTCCAACCTTGGCTCTCTGATCTCCTGAGTAGTATAAATGTGAGGGATTATTAATAGTGTCACTCTATCACTAGAATATGACTCAGCACATGAGAGGAGCAGATCAACTGGAGGAAAAACTAGGATTTGATGGAAGGAAGAGTGTCATTGGAATTAGTCTGCTCTGTATAACATATTATCATTTTATGCCAATAAATATTAATTGCTAGTACTAACAGAGTATGGGGAAGTCACATAAGCAAGTCTTAGAAAGACAGAAAGAGTCAGAAGTATTCAAAGTGGCAATGAAGGGAGAGAGACAGAGACATAGACAGACAGACAGAGAGACAGAGAGAGATTGGAGACTGGAGGAAGGAAAGCAGTGTTGCTGGACTAAAACTCTGGTGTTCAGAAAAGGAAATTATGAGTTTGAGAACTCTACTTTCAGTTTCTTGGAGACACAGGGTCTTCTGCAGGCTGCATCATTCACTGATGAGGTGGAGTGTTTTGGCTTCGCAAAAAAAAAAAAAAATCAATGCTATGGATTTTTTTTTTGTTTCTTTTATGAAGAAGCTGAAAAAAGGGGAACTGTTACTACTTCCTAATCCAACATGATTTTATTGCATCTTTTATAACCGTTATTTGGGAGGCTGAACGCACAGCCCCGGTGAGATGGCTGGTTTTCATATGGCATCTGTGGCTTGAAAGAGAATTTCCTTACTGGAGCTCCTGATCATTTTTTCTGGAAAAATAAATTCTCGCAGTGGAGTCTGACCCTTTGCCTGGCTTCCATCTAATGTGAGGTCATGGCTCCATGCTTGGTGGGATCCATAGCTGTGCACAGCAATGTGGGAGATGATGTCAGAGCCCATTCCTGTCCCCCTACTGTAAACACTGGCCAATCTTTTCTGAGGACTTTCTCTGGCCTGTAGCTTGGCAGGCCAGTAGTTAAGGCCCTCAGAAGGCCTTGTGAGTAAATTCTCAGACTCCTGTTCCCCAGGGTGAGCCAATCCAGAGGTGTGTCCATGCTGTCTCCCAAGGTTCCAATGGGTCTGAGCCTCAGTTCACTACACGAGGAGGCTGGTTAGTAACATAGCCTATTCTGGCCTCCTTCCCCTTCTTAGTTCACTTCCCCACTTTGCTATCTGTAGCCCCTGGGATCACCTCCCCCTTGGATCACCTCTCAAGTGAAGTATCTTCTCTCA
>NW_007740422.1:20188-21140 GCF_000696425.1 Galeopterus variegatus | reverse complement strand
TGTAGCCCCTGGGATCACCTCCCCCTTGGATCACCTCTCAAGTGAAGTATCTTCTCTCAAAGTCCTGTCTCAGGGTCTGATTCTGGGGAAGCCCCATCTACCACAGGCAATAAAGAATTTGCTCTGCAGGCTAATCCAGGGGCATTATAATTCCTGTGTTATTGGTTAAATTATGTCCCCTCCAAAATTCATATGCTGAAGTCTTAACTTACAGTACCTCAGAATGTGACTTAATTTGGTGAAAGGGACTTATCAGAGGCAAACAATTTAAAATGAGGTCAGAAGGGTGGGCCCTAACCCAATACAACAGGTGTCCTTATAAAAAGGGGAAATTTGGACACAGGGATAGACATGCATAGAGAGAAGTCAAAGGAAAGAGACACAAGGAGAATATGGCCATCAACAAGTGAAGGAGAGAGGACTAGAACAGATGGTTCCCTCACAGCCTTCAGAAGGAAACAATCCTGTAGACACTTTGGTTTCAGACTTCCAGCCTCCAGAACTGTGAGACAATAAATTTTTGCTGTTTGAGCTACCCAGTCTGTGACACTTTGTTATTGCAGCCTTAGCAAACATCCTGACACCTGTTGAGAGTCACTATTGACCCAGGCATTATTCTGGGCATTTTATACCCACTCTCCCATGTAATTTTCACAACAGTCCTTTGAGGTAAATACTGACATTATCACTTACTTACAGATGAAAAAGCACAGGTACAGGGAGGTAAAAAAAATCTTGCTCGGGTCACATGCATAGCCAGAAGCAGAGCTAGCTCTTGAATGTTGGTGGTTTGTCTTCAGAGCCTCACTCCTAGTCATTACAAGTTTCACCTCCCACTCTGCTGGGCTCTCCTGTCAGAGTGAGCTGCAAGGTGCCTGCTTTTAATTACTTTGATGATGGCAACTTTAAGGGCCTGTATTAGTCAGGGTTCTCCAAAGAAACAACAGGAGAT
>NW_007740422.1:18090-18605 GCF_000696425.1 Galeopterus variegatus | reverse complement strand
TTGACCGATTTAAATGTTAATCACACTTGAAAACTATCTTCGAAGTAACACTTAAACTGGTATTTGACCAAATTACTGGGCATCATAGCCTAGCCAAGTTCACACAAAATTAACCCTCACAGGTCCCTTGCAAATTATGTAGCACAGTAATTACTCTAAGGAAGTGCTTACTCTTGGAGCAAGTGCAGGGTCAGCACCCAGAATGAGCACCTCCTTAAACTCTGTGCCTCACTCACCTCCTGCAGGTCCTGGCCCTGCTGCCCATGAAAGATCCAAGATTGCATCCTGAGCCCAAGTCTTTTTACAACAGTACAGACTGGGAATCAGACAGATAGGGTTTGAATCCTGCCTCTGTCACTCATAGATCTTGGGCAAGTGGCACAATCATTCTGAACTCGGTTTCCTCAGAGGTGGAATGGGGAGAATTACATCATCTGCTTTCCAGGGATGCTGAGACATGACAAAATATCAGCTCAGACACAAGAAGGGTGAGGAATATGATTCTCTATGGCAAA
>NW_007740422.1:16444-16836 GCF_000696425.1 Galeopterus variegatus | reverse complement strand
AACCCTACATAATACAGCCCCAAACAACTGCTGTGCTTGCTTTGCATCATACTCCCCTTAGGTGAGCCCTGGCCTTAATGACTCCTTACAGTCACTCAAATACATGACCATGGCTTATTCCAGTCTGGGGTCTGCTCAGGCCAGCCACTCTGCTCTCTGTATGCACTTTATTCCCAGGGTAGCTCCTACCAACATTAAATCTCACCTCACTTCCTCAGTAATCCTCCCAGCACTTCTCTATTGGGGTAATGTAAACCTCATTTTCTCTCAAAGCTTCATATGTCTCTCCTTTGCAGCATGTAACGCAAGTGTAATTTTAAATTTTTGAGTGGTAATTTAATATTTAATTACTGTCTATTTCCCTAATTGTATTGTAAACTTCATGAGGGCAG
>NW_007740422.1:10900-14477 GCF_000696425.1 Galeopterus variegatus | reverse complement strand
TTTGAAAAGATTGCCAAGGCTCACCATAGAATGCCTCTAATTCCCAGCAATGGGTACACCATAGCCAAGAGGAAAGAAATGGGTATTCACTAACCAAGGTATCTCACCTTCCTGACCACAAATGGCTGGAACAGTGGAGGCCACATGACTCAAGTTGAGCTAATGTGCAACCCTTCTGCAGGGATTTGGAATCCAAGAATGAAGGACTGGTCTTTCTAAGGGGCTGGGCCTGTAGTAGATATGACTGGGAGCTGTGGCTGACCACATTCTACCATGTGAACTAAGTTGCAAAGGCAGCCAAGCTTTAGGCATAAAGAAACATGAAGCTGATGTGCAGAGAGAAGAGTGAGAGATGGAGAAAGCACATCCCTTGGGTTCCTGAGAGCTCTTTAGGAGTAGTGTTTCCTGAGCATAGCTGCTTTCTTGAGGCAATGGGTTGTGTAAGATGCCCTTCCCCCCAGTCCTTGTAATAAGTCCCTTTTAAACATCTTAAGTCCACTTGAGTGGGTTTCTGATACTTGCATCCAAATATCTTAGTGAATACAAAAATCAGAANTTAAAGGAATCAGAACTTCCTTTTTTGAAAACCAAAGAAGCAGACATGAGCAGGCAGGTGCATGAGCTGATGTTCTTCTGAGTACGTCAGCTGAACAGCTGATGAGAAGCGCTCCCACTCTTCAGGCTTCACTCCCCATCTGACACCCGCTCAGGCTCTTTTAGGGATTGTTGTTATGGCAAATAGAAATTTACTTAAGATAGCTCAATGAAAATGGGGGATTTTATTGTACAGATAAAATAGGCAATTTCAAGAGTAAGAAAGCTGAACTGCAGTGATGCCTCATGGGAACTGCACTCCAGAAGCTACTGGGAACCAAAGCTTCATTCTCATGTCTCAGGGGTGTCCTGGTCTGATTCATCTCTGCTTCACTCTGAGTCTTGCTGTGTCCTTGTTTTCACCAGATACCTCTGTTTGTACAGGATTTCAACATGCCCACCAGCCCTCAAATGTACATGATGAATCAGTTCAAGTTCTTACAACCAAACTGACCATAGTATCTATGATTTTTGTTAAACTTCTCCAGAGAAAGAACATGAGTCAACTGATCAGCTGCACTATTGGGTAGTTTGTTCATTGAACATTCATATAAGGCTTGGCTCATACAGCATAAACATGGCTGCTTAGTTCTGCTGTGCTTTAGATGTTTTTTGTAAGGAGAGTTTTAAGAGAAGTAGACCATGCTTGTAGGTATCAGCTCCTCATGTCTATTATACAGTTGCAATAAGAATCCAGATATCTCTTCATCACACATCTTTGAAAAGATTGCCAAGGCTCACCATAGAATGCCTCTAATTCCCAGCAATGGGTACACCGTAGCCAAGAGGAAAGAAATGGGTATTCACTAACCAAGGTATCTCACTTTCCTGACGAGAGATGGCTGGAACAGCAGAGGCCACATGACTCAAGTTGAGCTAATTTGCAACCCTTCTGCAGGGATTTGGAATCCAAGAATGAAGGACTGGGCTTTCTAAGGGGCTGGGCCTAAAGTAGATATGACCAGGAGCTGTGGCTGACCACATTCTACCATGTGAACTAATTTGTAAAGGCAGCTATTCTTTAGGCTTAAAGAAACATGAAGCTGATGTGCAGAGAGAAGAGTGAGTGATGGAGAAAGCGCATTCCCTGGGTTCCTGAGAGCTCTTTAGGAATAATGTTTCCTGAGTGTGGCTGCTTTCTTGAGCCAATGGGTTGTGTGAGATGCCCTTCCCCCCAGTCCTTGTAATAAGTCCCTTTTAAACATCTTAAATCCACTTGAGTTGGTTTCTGATACTTGCATCCAAATATCTTAGTGAATACAAAAATCAGAAGTATCAGGAGGAACACGTGCAAAATCAGACTATCAGAAAAGAAATGTGTTGTCATCTGAGAAAATGATGGGGACAATGGGGACTTCCCCACGTGCAAAATCAGACTATCAGAAAAGAAATGTGTTGTCATCTGAGAAAATGATGGGGACAGTGGGGACTTCCCCATCCTAAGATGAGAAACTAGTTCTTGGTATGTGCTTGCAAAGGAATTGTTGAACTACCACCTGTTATCACCTGGAACTTAGATCATGTGCCTCCAAAAATGGAGACATTAGGAGTCTTAGTAGCTAAATAACAAAATATTAGAGTATTGGTTGCTCCTTGAAGGCTTTGGTAGAGAGCAAAAAAATTGAAGCAAATTCTCATCCAGGACCTCCCAAATGGGAAAATACCAAAGCTAGACAGCTGATATTACAGAGCCAGATCCAAATATTAATCTTAGATTGGTGATAGCTTGAAGATACTGGGAAATCTTCAACAGCTCCCACTGTTCTTGCCTAAACCTGTAACAAATCCTCTTATTGTAGGCAGCCAACCATGAGCCAATTCATTAAGGGCCTCATGAACTTTGGAGTTTATTCTGAAGCTGATGAAGTGGGTGGAACAGGGGAAAGACATTTTGGGTTTGCATAAAGAATTAACAGAAGGAAGGTTAAGTGTGAAAGCAGAGAGAAGAATTTGGAAGTAACTGTTGCAGTCAAAAACAATGTACCGATAGTCACCTGGTCTAGGGTGGTAGCAGTGGAGAAGGAAGTCAGGTTCAAGATTTTTTTTATAGGTAGATTTAACAAGATTTAAAGATGGATAATTAAAAAAAAAGATGGATAGTGTAGCTAACATAATTTTTTAAAGATAGCCACATCAAATTACATCCCATCCAATATTCTCTTCTTACAATGTCATGTTCATATATGCCTCCATCAAGAAGTTGGGTCCATAATCCTTCCTCATGAGACTGAACAGACCTTAGTAACTAGTCCGTCCAATAGAATGTGGCAAAAGTGATGCTCTGCGACTGCTGAGGCCTGTCCATGACAGGCAATATGGCTTCTGCCTGGCTCTCACTCCCTCTTGGGGTGTTTGCCTGTATACCTCAGCCACGATTTTGTGAGGAAGTCTAGACTGCATGAGGAGGCTATTTGCAGAGAGTTACAGACAACAGCCGTGCTAGCCCCTCAGCTGCAGCCAGCACCAACTTCTAGACAAGCAGGTGAATAAGTCATCAGTTACATCAATCCCCAGTCCTTGGGTATTTCAGCTGAGGCTCTGCTGTGTCCTGTGTTAGTTCCTGAATCTGAACCCAAGAACCCATGGGTAATAATAAATGATTGTTGTCATTTTAAGCCACTAGTTTTGGAATAATTTATTATGTAGCAATAGATAACTAAACACTGGATGTAGGATATAGGAGGAAAGAGAAAAGTCTGGGGTGATTCCAAGGATTTTGATCAGGATAAGCAGAACATTCTTTTTTAACAAAGTGAAATCATGAGTTCTCTTTTGGGTATGTTAAGTTTGAGATACCTCTTGCTGCTGCCCTCTACTTCATCCGCACTGGCCTTCTCGGTGTTTCTCGAACACAGCAAGCTCACTCCCACGCTGGTCTACAATGATGGAGTCCCCCATAGCCATTTTGTAATATATGACAATAATTTCATGGTCACAACTGTATTGAACCAGGAGTTTTATTTAGCACAGGTTAAGCCAATGT
>NW_007740422.1:6725-10336 GCF_000696425.1 Galeopterus variegatus | reverse complement strand
AATTTCATCCTATCCAACATTCTCTTCTTACAATGTCATGTTCATATATGCCTCCATCAAGAAGGTGGGTCCATAATCCTTCCTTGTGAGACTGAGCAGACCTTAGTAACTAGTCCATCCAATAGAATGTGGCAAAAGTGATGCTCTGCGACTGCTGAGGCCTGTCCATGACAGGCAATATGGCTTCTGCCTGGCTCTCACTCCCTCTTGGGATGTTTGCCTGTATACCTCAGCCACGATTTTGTGAGGAAGTCTAGACTGCATGAGGAGGCTATTTGCAGAGAGTTACAGACAACAGCCGTGCTAGCCCCTCAGCTGCAGCCAGCACCAACTTCTAGACAAGCAGGTGAATAAGTCATCAGTTACATCAATCCCCAGTCCTTGGGTATTTCAGCTGAGGCTCTGCTGTGTCCTGTTTTAGTTCCTGAATCTGAACCCAAGAACCCATGGGTAATAATAAATGATTATTATCATTTTAAGCCACTAGTTTTGGAATAATTTATTATGTAGCAATAGATAACTAAACACTGGATGTAGGATACAGGAGGAAAGAGAGAAGTCTGAGGTAATTCCAAGGATTTTGATCAGGATAAGCAGGATATTCTTTTTTAAGAAAGTGAAATCATGAGTTCTCTTTTGGGTGTGTTAAGTTTGAGATAGCTTCTGCTGCTGCCCTCTACTTCATCCACACCGGCCTTCTTGGTGTTTCTCGAACACAGCAAGCTCACTCCCACCCTGGTCTACAATGATGGAGTCCCCCATAGCTATTTTGTAATTTGTGACAATAATTTAATGATCACAAGTGTATTGAACCAGGAGTTTTATTTAGCACAGGTTAAGCCAATTAGAGTAATTTTCTGGGTATTTGGAAGTGGTTTGAGAGAGTTAAGAGGTATATATGTGACTGAACCAAAAAGAACCTAAACTTGGATGCTGTGGGCTTACATAGTCTTCAAGGCAGAGTAGATAGAAGGCTCAGAGAGAGAGAGAGAGAGAGAGAGAATAAGGCAGTTGTGAAAACTGATGAACAGAAATTACTGCATGAGTTCCCACAGGATTTCAAGTCCCTCCTCAGCCCAGTTTGTAAGCCTGGCTTGTGTTCTGAATACACATATCCTTATAATTAATTTTATTTTGTTTTGCACAAGTGTGTTTTAGTTGGTGTTTGTTACTTCCAACTAAAGAGTCCAGACTGATATATAAAGTTAATCAGAGCCTCCTTGTTTCTTTAGCAGACAACTCCAAGCTCAAGGCCTCTTCCAGCAGCATTGCTGGGAGGACTTTCTAAACCCTCANGGCTCCATGCTTGGTGGGATCCACAGCTGTGCACAGCAATGTGGGAGATGATGTCAGAGCCTTTGCCTGTCCCCCTAGCACCCACGCTCCACAGCACACCACCTGCGAGATTCCTGCTGTAAACACTGGCCACTCTTTTTCTGAGGACTTTGTCTTCTAGCTTGGCAGGCCAGGAGTTAAGGCACTCAGAGGGCCTTGTGAGTAAATTCTCAGACTCTTGGTCCCCAGGGTGGGCCAATCCAGAGGTGTGTCCATGATGTCTCCCAAGGTTCCAATGGGTCTGAGCCTCACTTCACAACATGAGGAAGCTGGTCATTAACATGGCCTGTTCTGGCCTCCTTCCCCTTCCTAGTTCACTTCCCCACTTTCCTACCTCTACCCCCTGGGATCACCTCTCAAGTGAACTACCTTCTCTCCAAGCCCTGTCGTAGGGTCTGATTCTGGGGAAGCCCCATCTACCACAGGCAACAAAGAATTTGCTGTGCAGGCTAATCCAGGGACATTATAATTCCCTGTGTTATTGGTTAAATTATGTCCCCTCCAAAATTCATATGCTGAAGTCTTAACTTACATGTGACTTAATTTGGAGATAGGGCCCTATCAGAGGCAACCAATTTAAAATGAGGTCAGAAGGGTGGGCCCTAATCCAGTACAACTGGTGTCCTTATAAAAAGGGGAAATTTGGACACAGGGATAGACATGCATAGAGAGAAGTCAATGGAAAGAGACACAGGGAGAACATGGCCATCAACAAGCGAAGGAGAGAGGACTAGAACAGATCCTTCCCTCACAGCTTTCAGAAGAAAACAAACCTGCAGACACTTGGTTTCAGACTTCCAGCCTCCAGAACTGTGAGACAATAAATTTTTGCTGTTTGAGCTACTCAGTCTGTGACACTTTGTTATTGCAGCCCTAGCAAACATCCTGCCACCTGTTGAGAGTCACTATTGACCCAGGCATTATTCTGGGCATTTTTTTTTTCCTTTTTGTCTTTTTTCGTGTCCGGCAACGGATCGCAACCCTAGGTGTCGCGCCCGCACCTCGCTCAGCCAGTGAACGGGAACCGGTCTGTATGTGGGATCCGAACCCTCGGCGGGAGTGCCGCCGCGCTTCCCAAGCGGCGCACTGTAGCAGTGCGCCACCGGGCCGGCCCATTCTAGGCATTTTATACCCATTCTCCCATGTAGTTTTCACAACAGCCCTTTGAGGTAAATACTGACATTATCTCTTACTTACAGATGAAAAAAGCACAGGTACAGGGAGCTAAAAAAAATCTTGCTCAGATCACACGCATAGCCAGAAGCAGAGCTAGCTCTTGAATGTTGGTGGTTTGTCTTCGGAGCTGCACTCCTAGTCATTACAAGTTTCACCTCCCACTCTGCTGGGCTCTCCTGTCAGGGTGAGCTGCAAGGTGCCCGCTTTTAATTACTTTGATGATGGCAATTTTAAGGGCCTGTATTATTAGTCAGGGTTCTCCAAAGAAACAATAGGAGATATATTTATATCTATATATTTCTCTCTCTTTCTAGATATATAGTCTATCTACTTATCATCTTTATATCTAGAGAGAATCATTTTAAGGACATGGCTGATGTAACTGTGGGGGTTGGCAAGTCCGAGATCTGCAGGGCAGGCTGTCAGTCTGCAGAACCAAGGAAGAGATGATGTTGTAGTCTGAAGTTAGAACTCAGTTTGGAGGCAGAATTCTTTCCTCTTTGGGAAACCTCAGTCTTTTGCCTCAAGGCCTTCAACTTGTTGGATGAGGCCCACCCACACTATGGAGGGCACTCTATTGTACTTAAAGTTGACCAATTTAAATGTTAATCACACTTGAAAACTATCTTCGAAGTAACACTTAAACTGGTGTTTGACCAAATTACTGGGCATCATAGTCTAGCCAAGTTTGCACAAAATTAACCCTCACAGGTCCCTTGCAGATTATGTAGCACAGTAATTACTCTTAAGGAGGTGCTTACTCTCGGAGCAAGTGCAGGGTCAGCACCCAGAATGAGCACCTCTTTAAACTCTGTGCCTCACTCACCTCCTGCAGGTCCTGGCCCTGCTGCCCATGAAAGATCCAAGATTGCATCTTGAGCCCAAGTCTTCTTACAACAGTACAGACTGGGAATCAGACAGATAGGGTTTGAATCCTGCTTCTGTCACTCTTACAGATCTTGGGCAAGTTGCACAATCGTTCTGAACTCGGTTTCCTCAGAGGTGGAATGGGGAGAATTACATCATCTGCTTTCCAGGAATGCTGCAACATGACAAAATATCAGCTCAGCCACAGGAAGGGTGAGGAATATGATTCTCTA
>NW_007740422.1:2815-6379 GCF_000696425.1 Galeopterus variegatus | reverse complement strand
AGAGAGAGAGAGAGAGAGAGAGAGAGAGAGAGAGAGAGAGAGAGAGAGAGAGAGAGAATAAGGCAGTTGTGCAAATTGATGAACAGAAAATTACTGCCTGAGTTCCTACAGGATTTCAAGTCCTTCCTCAGACCAGTTTGTAAGCCTGGCTTGTGTTCTGAATACACATATCCTTATAATTAATTTTATTTTGTTTTGCACAAGTGTGTTTTAGTTGGTGTTTGTTACTTCCAACTAAAGAGTCCAGACTGATATATAAAGTTAATCAGAGCCTCCTTGTTTCTTTAGCAGACAACTCCAAGCTCAAGGCCTCTTCCAGCAGCATTGCTGGGAGGACTTTCTAAACCCTCAGAGCTCTGCCTCACCTGCTCAAGGAATGTGTAGATCTCAAACTCATGGTGCTAATTGACAACTTGATACTGATCACACTGGCTTGGTTAAGGTGGTGCCATTCCTATGTGGAATCTTTTGCTTTATCTCATGGAGAAACAAGAAAATGAAGGAATCTTTGAGTAAGGCTTCTAACAGTTATTCTAACCCTCTTTGTAACTGTGCAACATGCAAAGATGCCATTATTGTCATTAGTTAACAGTAATAAGTCATAGTAAATAAAAAGTGACCTAACTTCTCTGAGAAAATCACTTTTTTCTCTTTGCAATGTTATGTTTTGTTTGAATGTGTTTTATGTGATGATACATAGAAAGAGTATCACTCTAACAAGGGGTTGTCAGGGTGTTAAAACTCAGGCTCTCCAACTTGCAACATGTACTAGTGAATACATGCTATTAAAATTGTTTCAGAGCAAGGAATAGGAGGGAGCCTTGCATTAGTGAAGCTGTCTGTGCCACGCCATGGTAGCTGGAAAGAGAGCCTTCTGGGTCTTTGTGAAGACTAGGGCACTAATAAAGGGTGATTTTATTTTCTAGCGATGTAAGGAGCAGGAAAGGCAAAGGAGTCAGAATAACGTTCACCGTGCCAGCAGGTAGTACCAAGAAGGTAATTTAATACCTTCTTTCTGAACAAATGTGATATAAGAAAAACAAAATAATAATTTCTGTATTTTAAGTACTTCCTAGATGCCAGGCGAGATTCTAATGACATCTCTACAAGGTTGGTGCGTGCGATGCCAATGACCTTGGGTAACCTCCTTTCCCCCTCCCCCATGTCTATGTTACTGCTTCAGCAGAATGGGGACAGTTACACAGTCTCTGTTCTTTACAGCACTCATCTGAGGACAAAATGGATGGGACATTGTTCTGAAAGGTCGAAACAGTCTGTGAATATAAGAGAGTATCGGTTTTTCTTACTTTGCATTTTTCAGTAGTAGAAGGGATGGGGTGAAAAGAGTGAGGGAGCAGCTTTGGTCAGAGTTTATGTAGGGGTGAGGTGGACAGACAATAAATATAATATGTGAATTATATGTATTTTAGAAAGTGATAGTTCCTATGTAGAAAAATAAGGCAGGGAAAGAAGAATAGGGAATTTGTGATTTTAAGTGTCCAGCTTAAATTTTAATTTAAAGTTCAGCTCAGATACTACTTCCTTGGAAATGATCTCCCCTGAATTTCCACTGCGGTGTGGGAATGATTGATTACGTATATGACCTACCTCTCACGGTAGCCTATACAATTTTGGAAGGCAAGAAATATGTGTGTACCTGTGTGTGTGTGTGTGTGCACATGTGTGTAAATTTCAGCCCTGGCCTCTGGAGCAACTTCCACAATGAAAAATAACAAAGGGACTGAATGTGCAGATGGCTTCCACCTGTCCCCTTCCTGGTTCCATTTTTGTCAGAGGGTTTTCTTCTTGACCTTGTTCCTTTCCTTTTTTCTTGCTTGGACATTTTGAGACTCATAAAAAATGCTTGTGCATCTGATGCTAAGAATAATTTCCACAATCTCTCAGCTGCAGAGAGCTGGCAAAGGTCACACCAACAGCAGACTGTGCCAATTGCTTCTCCAGGCAATGCACTTGTCCTACTTATTCTTTCCCCCTAGGGTTTCTCTTCTGTGTTAAAGATTAAAGGGAGAAACTCGATGAAGCACCTGACTCCAGGGAGGGCAAGCTGGCGGCTACAACGGGCCTTGTCTTTCCCCTTTTCCCCTGAATAGGTTCCTATTATACCATCTCCAGGTAAAGGGTGGGGGGAGCCCTGTATTTATGAAACATCTTTTCAGGTCACAGCTGGTGAGGGTGGCAGAGCCTGTGATTCATGACAATACTTTGATTGAGGAAACTGGACCCTGAGAGATAGATGATTGCTATGGACAGGTCAGGGCTAGAATTCAGTCTCTCTCAGCCATTCTTAGTGATGGCCAACAGGGCATGTGGCTTTTAGAAAAGGGGATCAAAGAGAAACCACTATTCCTATATTAAAGGTGCCATCTGTGTGTAAGGAACCCCAATATCAGCAAAAACCTCTCCTTGGAGACCCAGATCAGCCATTTACTTGCAGCTACAACAGTGTTGGGGCAGAACACGCCAGTGGAATCTTGTGCTGGAGTCAGAAGCACACAGAAAAAATATTCCCCTACCCTGCTCTGCTTGCATGCGGCATGCACAGGTAGGAATTTATGGAAAGGGAAAGAGGAGGAAAAGAGAATTATGACATTAAATCCTTCCAGCTTCCTGTCTTCAGGTGGCTAAATTATGATATCGCCTTTTTTGTTGTTGTTGTTAGTGTGTGGGGTTTAATAAAAAAACAGATGAGGGAGCGGAAGCTCAGAGTGGTTAGGAGACTTACCTGGGATCACGCAGCTAGTCAAGGATGGTGGTGGGGATGGAGCAGGGAATGGGACCGAGGACCCAGGTGTCCAGTTACCCCGTTCAGTGCTTTCTCTCTACACTCTTTCCCTGAGATTACAATCAGTGAAAGAGCAGGTCTTGAGCAGAGAAAGAAAAATGAACAAGGAGAGAAAGAGCCTCTTCAGGGAAAGGTGAAGCCGGTTTCAAGTGAGGAAACTGATCAGGATCAGCTGGACCACACCCATCCCCATGCTGCCAAGTCAATTTTTTTTTAACTTGTCATGTGCACAATGGCTGTTTCACACTGACCTTGCTTCACAGGTGCTTCCAGCAATATCAAACATCCTCTCTGCAGCCCAGATTAGAATTCTGCCATGGCTTCCCTTAATTAATTAGCAAAAGTTTCTAGCATCATCACTTGTCACATTGAATAATAAAATAGTTCCTTTTTGTATACTTGCTTCTTCTGCCAGACTTTGAACTCCTTGCTGTCCCTTGAACACAGCAGGGATGACCTCACCTCAGGACCTTTGTACTTGCTGATCCCTCTACTAGAATGTGATTCCCTCTACAAGAATGCTGTTTCTTCAGCTCTCTGTATGGCTTGCTCTCTTGATCCCTTCAAACCTTTTTCCGCAAATATCACCTTCTGATGAGGCCCTCTCTGATCATCCTACTTAAAATCACAAACAACCTCCCTGACATCAGTTTCTGCTGTATTTTTCTGCATAGCTCTTATTGCTATCTGATGTAATACATTTTCCCTTTCGTGTTTTGTTCTTTGTCACCCCAAAAGAATGTAAATTCTGAGGGCAGGGT
>NW_007740422.1:0-1733 GCF_000696425.1 Galeopterus variegatus | reverse complement strand
CTGGAGTTACAAGATTGAACATAGAGATTCTGCTGTTTATTCAGCACAGGAAAATGGCACAATGTGGGAGTGGGGGGGATCATGTATCTGGGGAGGCTCATGTATCATGTTCCTTGAAATAAATCACAGGTTTATGTTTTTATATCAATAGAATCAATTTGCTAATTTTTATTCCAAAATCTTTGCAACTGAATATATGTGATGTTTGTGTATAATTTTATTTTGGTGTGTATATATCCTATCTATGTCTGGTTTTGATAATAGGGTTGTTCTATCTGTTGTGTGCTCAAAAGTGTTTAAATATCACAGGAATTATCTATTCCTTGCAGGTTCCAAAGAACATGATCATAGAAACCATAATACTCTGATGCTTTTGATTGGGGTAGGGCTCTGACTGTTTTTCAAATCTCATGGCGCATTTAATTTTCTATTTATTTTGTATCAGTTTAATAATTTATATTTTCCTGAGAAATAAATATGACATTTAAATTTTGAAATCTATGTTATAAAATTACATAAGGTATTCTCTTGAAATTTTCATTAAAAAATATTTTAATTATACAGAAAAACATTGAGATTTATATAATGACCACTTACGTACTCAACATACCGGTTTGCCAAATCTTAACATTTGTTTCAGATTTATTTTTTTATTTTTTTATTTTTAATTTGTCAATATACAATGTAGTTAGTTATTGTGTCCCATCACCGAAACCTCCNTCCTATGTTCACAGCTGTTCAATAAATTCTGCAGACATTAGTGAGCTTTTCTCTGATTCCCTAAATAGACTAAGTTTGCTGGTTGTTTGCTCCAATGGTGTCCTCTCTGCTCTTTTTAAAAATACACCAACACCTTATTGTTACTCATTTGATGTCTGTTTTCCCCAAGGACCTTAAATGTTTCAGTAGGTCAGGGACTGTGTGAGCCTTACTTACTACCATTTCCTGCACGTCCAGTCCACTACCTGACACCTGGTAGATGGTGAATGAGGATCTGTTGATTGAAGGGGCCAGGTATTGTTAGCAGGGCCAAGGAGAGATTAAATATGTTTCTTCACCTCAGGCACCAGAGTGAATAATGCTTTAGGGAAATTCTCTCCCCTTAAGTGCCTCAGGGACTACATTTTTTTGTGAAATTCCTTCATCTGAAGATTTGCCATTTACAGAATTGTGCACCTTCTGGAGTTACAAGATTGAACATAGAGATTCTGCTGTTTNATGAGGCCCTCTCTGATCATCCTACTTAAAATCACAAACAACCTCCCTGACATCAGTTTCTCCTGTATTTTTCTGCATAGCTCTTATTGCTATCTGATGTAATACATTATCCCTTTTGTGTTTTGTTCTTTGTCACCCCAAAAGAATGTAAATTCATGAGGGCAGGGTTCTCTGCTGTGTCCTTGGTGACTAAAACAGTCCCTGGAAGATAGTAAGTTCCCAGCAAATGTCTGTGGAAGAAATGATGAGTGAGTGAATCCATTCGTGTAGGTTAGACACATTCACCACAGTGCCTGGCACATGACACCTGCTTAATGTCTATGGAATGAAAGACAAACGTTGCTTCTTCCAAGAGTTCTATTTAAAAGTATCTCTGATCATTTAATATTATTACCTCCTCGGCTCCATGATTCCTTGATCCATTTTGTGAAGGTACTGTTTAGGCAAAAGTCTCTCCTATGTTCACAGCTGTTCAATAAATTCTGCAGACATTAGTGAGCTTTTCTCTGATTCCC
>NW_007740421.1:27833-30229 GCF_000696425.1 Galeopterus variegatus | reverse complement strand
GTAAAACTACAAAACCTGTAGGAAAAAATACAGAAAAAATCAGAGTCTAGAGCTAGGCGAACAGTTCTTAGACTTGACACCAAAAGCATGAGCCATGAAAGGAAACACTGATAATTTGGACCTCACAACATTAAAAACTTTCATTCTGAGAAGCCCAGGTGAAGAGAATGAAAAGACTTGCTGCAGACTGGGAGAAGATATTTGCAAACCAAATATCTGATGAAAGTCAAGAAACTAGGACATGTAAGGAACCTCAGCACCCCACAGTAAAAAAAACACCCTTGGTTTTAGAACAGGCTGAGCCCTCTCACTTCCTCACGCCATGAAGGCCCCACATCAGTAGGATGGATGAGTCTCCTAAGACGAGGTAAGCACAGAGAAGTAGTGGCTGGCCTGCTGGCTCGAGCACAGTGTCACAGCTCCAGGGTCCAAAGGGTCAAGGGTTCAGATCCCCATACCAGCCAGCCACCAAAAAAAAGTCATGAGTAGGGCCTGGGCCCTAAAGGGAAGAGAGCCTGGGAGGATTCAGCCAGGCAGTGAATAAACAGAAGGCATCTGGGCACTAATTCTGATGATTGTTAGAGTACACAGGAGGCACTTAACAGGCAGGGTTGCTAAATATATGAGAGAGAGGCACTAAATATTTATGATCACAAAATATACCAAAGCACTAATTATTCACAATAACTAAATAAACAAGATGAGCTAGGTATTCATGAGTACTAAATAAACCAGAGGAACTAAAGATTCAGGGTCACAAAGTATACGAGAGGCACTAAATATTTATGATCACTAAGTATACCAGACGCACTAAATATCAGCATAACACTAAGTATACCAGAGGCACCGAGTATTCCTGGTATACTCAACAGGCATGACACATCTGAGGCACTCAATACCCATATTTATCAACATCCACNGGTATACTCAACAGGCATGACACATCTGAGGCACTCAATACCCATATTTATCAACATCCACTAAATTCCACTTCCTGCTGGGGACACCCATGCAGGCCCACCTGTCCTCATGTGGCCGCACCTGCCTCCAGGCTGCGTCTGCTCACACCTGAGCCCTGGCCCTCCTAACCACACTATCTGTGGAAAAGGCTGATGGCAGAGTGTCAGCACCTATGACCACTGGTGCCCAAGGTCAGGTGGGCGGCTTTTCCTCCCCACCGATGCCTTCCCTAAACGAGTCAACTTACCCCATCCCTTTCCCCTTGCTTTACAACGTGTGTTTCTGATTGATTTAATAAACTGCATGATTTGAACTTTTTAACGTGGTCTGTGAGCCTTTCTGCTGCAGGACCTGTAGCCTCACAGTGAGTTCCCAGGGGTCCCCAGCACGAGCAGCTGTGGGAGGCTACCCCAAGGCAAGTGAGCCTGGGCATGTTACCTGCCATCGAATTGTGGATATGTGGGTGACTCCTGTCTCCCCAACAGCAAGGTCGCCTCTCCGAAGGCACGAGCAACGTTGCCTGGCTTGAGTCCCAAGGACGCCTGCGCACTTGGAACTGCATGTCCGCGACATCACCCATCCAGGTGTGTAGAGTATCCGCACCTCGCGTCTGAGGAGGATGAATGCTGTGGGCGCTTGTGGATGACAGACTCGCCCCCCACGTATTTTTAAAACTGTCACGTTTCTGGCCTGAGGAGATTTACTTACACAGTTTCAAAGCCCTTGATGGCGAGCCACCTCAGGTCACTTCGCAGAAACCCTCCAGGGGCTGAGCACGGCTCTGCAAGGAAAACCCCAGTCTTTTCTTTTTATTGTTAAGACTGCTTTATTGATGTATTTTTACTTTTTCCCACCTTTATTCAGGTATAATTGACAATTAAAAGTTGTATATATTTAAGGTGTACAATGTGATGTTTTCATATAATTATTAAATGATACCCCAATCAAGTTAATTAATACACCCATCCACGCACATAGCTACGTGAGTGGTGAGAACACTTAACACCGACCCTCTCAGCAACTTTTAAGTACACAATATATTACTGTTGACTATAGTCACCATGCTGTACATTAGATCTGCAGAACTGACCCGTCGTGTGACTGAGAGTTTGTACCCTTTGACCAACATCTCCCCATTCCCACCCCCACCCCCAGCCCCTGCCAACCACCCGTCTACTCACTGAATTTGAGTTTTTTAGATTTCACATATAAATGAGATCATGTCCTGGCCAGCTGCAAAATAAATAAATAAGATCATGTGGTATTTGTCTTTCTTTGTCTGGCTTATTTTACTTAGCGTAATGTCCTTTAGATTCACTTATATTGCCCAAAATGGCAGGATTTCTTTCTTTTTTTTATGGCTGAATAATATTCCTTATTATGTTACAATATATAATAATAAACCACATTTCCTTTATCTGTTCATCCATCGACAG
>NW_007740421.1:24267-27103 GCF_000696425.1 Galeopterus variegatus | reverse complement strand
TTTTACTTAGCGTAATGTCCTTTAGATTCACTTATATTGCCCAAAATGGCAGGATTTCTTTCTTTTTTTTATGGCTGAATAATATTCCTTATTATGTTACAATATATAATAATAAACCACATTTCCTTTATCTGTTCATCCATCGACAGACACTTAGGCTGATTCCATATATTGCTATTGTGAACAAGGCTGCAACGAACATGGAAGCACAGATATCTCTTCGAGATAGTGATTTTATCTCCTTTGGGTATGTACCCAGAGAAGGGATTGCTGGGTCAACAAAGTTAAAAGCAACCTATGGGATGGGAGGAATATTTGCAAACTATACATCTGGTAAGGAGTTAATATCCAAAAAATATAAGGAACTCTTATGACTCAATAGCAAAATAAATAAATTAATAAAATAACCCAATTAAAAAACGGGCAGTTATAACACCGAGGTCAAGTGCTCAGATTCCCATACCAGCCAGCTGCCAAAAAAAAGGGGGGGGGGGTAGGCGGAGGACCTGAACAGACATTTCTCCAAAGACAACAGGTATATGACAAAACGTTCGACATCACCAATCATCAAGGAAATGCAAATCAAAACCATAGTGAAATATCTCCGCTCTCCTTAGGGTGCTGGCGGGGATGTGCTCTCCTTAGGGTGCTGGCGGGGGTGTGGAGAAGAGGCAACCCTTGTACACTGTTCGTGGGAAGGTAAATTAGTACAGCCATTGAGGAAAAGGGTGGACATTCCTCAGAGGGCTAAGCAAGCCCCAGTCTCTCTGCTGGGCTGTCAGTTCCTCCCTTCCCTTTACCTCGGACCAGGTCTCCTCCCGCCGCCAGCTCCTTTTGTCCTGGGCGGGCGCCCACCGCGAGGGCCTTGCGCGGCTCTTCCTGCCAGTTTCCGCTCCGATCTCCACCGCGGGGCGCCACCACGGGCTTATCGGGCCCTACTTCTGCTTAGCGTGTAAACCTCTGCGACGCGGCGCCACCAGCTCACGTGCACCGTCACCGCCGGCCCCACTGGAATGGAGGCTCCAGGAGGCGCGTCTTTGTCTGATGTGCGTGCGAAGAGCTCTACCTGGCAGTTAAGACGCTCAACGGAGATTTGATGATTTTTTTTTTAAGCAGAGGCCTCTTCTCCCTCTAGACAGTGGAGGGAGACAAGGAATTAAATTGAGCTCCAGTGGCAGAACAGCCAAAGGGAGGGGAGGGTGGCGCTGTCCCACCGCCGGGCGACCCCTCCGCACCGGATCCTTTCCCACCCGAGTCAGACGTGCACACTCCGGTTTGGGCTGAGAGAAAGTTTCCAAGAAAAGAAAATTAGGAACCCAAGTATGAGGGTGCGACCCCCCATCCCCATCCCCCACTGGCTCTGCGATGCAACAAATCCACTGCAAAAGGACTTTGAAGGCGCGGCCTCCTCAGGGTCCCCAGAGGCCATCGGGGAGAAAGCGCACCGCTGTTGGGCTGAAATGTAAAAAGAGATTTAAGTTTCACGTCACTCGGAGCCCGTGACGCCATTTCCGGCCCACTGCGGAGGACGCAGCGCCCTGGCTGTGCCGGGTGCTCACAGCCCGGGGACCGCAGCGCCCCTCCGCACCGGCCTCGCGCATCCTGCGGAGCCATCGTGGTCGGGCTCGGTCTTGGGGACCCGCGCGATGGGGCGCCCCAGCGCACGGGCGGCGGTGGGCCAGGGTGCCCGGCTGCAGGGGTGCGGGGATCCAAGGGTGCAGGAGAGCAGGAGCGCAGGGCACGGGCTTTGGCGCGCGCTACCCGGAGGGTCGGGAGACCGGTGGTGCTAAGGGCTCAGGATTCCAGCGCTAGCAAGTCCGGACTCATCGCGAGAAACGCCGAAGCCTCTGCGTTTCCCTGTGGGTCGATTCAAAGGCTCGGCCACGCTGGCTGGGTCCCCTGCTGCTGACCG
Source organism: Galeopterus variegatus (assembly GCF_000696425.1). Taxonomy (NCBI): domain Eukaryota; kingdom Metazoa; phylum Chordata; class Mammalia; order Dermoptera; family Cynocephalidae; genus Galeopterus; species Galeopterus variegatus. The sequence goes on along the minus strand of NW_007740421.1, from coordinate 25,191 downwards.
CCGTCCGGGGCGCCTCCCCGCTCCTGCTGCGGGCTCAGCATCTCGGGCGCTCTCCTGGTTTCACACGCTTCACGTCACCGATTTCTCGCAGGATTGCGTATTCCCCAGATGTAAGGGCTGCGGTTCGTTCCTCCTGAAAGTCAAGACTTTTTTCTCTAATCGAGTGGTTCCAAAAGCCCGCGCTAGGGGGTGGCGGGTTACAGTCTGCCTTCGTTCCCGGGCGCACGGATGGAAAGACCCCAGGTCCGCCAGCCTCAGCGCGCACCCCGGCCCAGCCTGGCTTTCCCCACGCGCCTCCCCAAGGTCGTTTGCCCTGGCTCTGTTGGGCTTTCAGGGTTTTGTTCACTCTCTCCTGCTTAGACAGACAGACACACGTCCATATCTAAACTTCATAAATAGACATATGCTCTAAAAAACCCAAAACATCTCTATGCATCAACGCCTTCCTTTTTACCAAATCAATAAAAATTCAACACAATCTTATTTCCGTCCTTTTCTTGTCTTAGATCGGAATTCCGTATGTTAACTCTTCCTTTATAAACTAAGCATGTTCTGATTAACCGTTTTTATTCGTGGTGTTTGATCCTCAAATGATCACTCTGTGGCCCTTGGGAGATATTTTTAAATGTCTGTTTTGTCCTTTTAGGATAGCCCCTGAAATTGTTGAAAGCCTCTTTGCTTTCTGATAGCAAAAAAAATTATTTCAGACCTATCATGGGATTTCGTTTTTTGTTCGTGTTTTGACTCAAGACGTGGATTCAACCACGTTTCATGGAATTTGTGTTGCTCTTAAGGAAAATTAGTATTATAGACTAAATTAGTATTATAGACTAAAGAGTTGAGTGTCCATAGAGGGTGAGGGTACGGGGAGAAAGTGCAACTTCTATTTTGCCTGTGATTTTTTATAAGTGCATGAACAGCTAT
>NW_007740421.1:19919-22624 GCF_000696425.1 Galeopterus variegatus | reverse complement strand
TCTACTTCCCCTGTGTCAAAGGCAAACAAAGCCGGACATTAGTCCAAGTGGTAAAAACAGAATTTTTTTCATGAAGTAGCTGCTGCAGTAGGGGAAAGAGCTGAGCTCCAGTCTGATCTGCATAGCAGTGATTGGGCATTTTAAAGAGAGGAATTGGAGGCAAGTGGGAGCTCAGGTGAAAAATTACAAAGGATTAGTCAATGCAAGCATGATGAGGCCATCTGTGTCTATCAAAGACAGGAATCTGCCCTTCCATTGAGCCCCAGCTGTCCTGATTTCAAAGGAATGGCTCTTAGTTTCTTGAGAAAGACTCTCCCAGGTTGTAGGAGACACAGACATCTCAAAGCAACAGAAAAAGCACGCACAATAGTAAGCTTTTTTTTTTTTTTTTTTAACTGAATGCTCTGAGAAAGAAGGTCAGCAGACTACCTTTAGGTGTTGGCTAGAATAAACAGGAAATTCTTTTGGCAGCTGCTGTGGTCTGAATGTGTGCATCCTCCCAGATTCCTATGCTGAAATCCTAACTTCCAATGTGATGGGATTAGTGGGGCCTTCAGGAGGTGATTAGGTCATGAGGATGGAGTCTCATGAATGGGATTAGTGCCNGTTAAGATCCCCTTACCGGTCATCTTTTTGGAAAAAAAAAAAAAAAGTCACTCTGATCATTGACAGTCCTTCCATGACAATTTTGATGCCTTTGATCCTTAAGTGAGAACATTTGTCTCAGTCTTGTTTGGGTTGCCATAACAAAACTACCATAGACGGGGGGGCTCAAACCACAGACATTTACTTCTCACAGTTCTGGAGGCTGGAAGTCCGAGATCAGGGTGCCAGCAGTGTCAGGGTCTGCTGAGGTCCCTCTTCCAGTTGCAGACTGCTGACTTCTTGTGGCAACCTCATATGGCAGAGAGAGGGACAGGCAGTTTTCTGGGGACCCTTTTATAAGGGCACTAATCCTTTTATAAGGGCGCCACATCTACAATCTAATCACCTCCCAAAGGCCCCACTGCCTGATCCCATCACGTTGGGGGTTAGGATTCAACAAATAAATGGGGAGGGGGGCATAGAGGCTCAGTCCATAGCAACATTGCAAACACAAAGAAAAAACATTTCTAAAAGCAGATGTTCAGTTCAACCTAGTGGTTCTGGTGAATCGTGCACACTTGCTGTAACAAACTGTTCGAGGGAAAGAACATATTCGAGTTATTTTATAAAAAATGCTGCAACTTTGGCACGGATGCTGCTGTTGTTTGGGGGCTCAGGGTCCCAATGGTTGTGCTATCTGCATTTCTTCACATAAACACAGGGCAACTGGACTTTGTTGGGTGTTAATTGGCATATGTACAAGTAGGCGACCGGTCTGCGTACCCCTGCTTTAGCGAACAGCATCGTGCACTGTTGTCCACAGGTTCCTGGCTGTTCTGTCCTCCATTCGGTTTTACCCAACAAGAATTAACATGAGGTAGAACCGCGATTCTTGGGCACCACTGGTTATATGAACATTTCTTTTTTTCACGTGACTCATATGTGGCCTTTTTCTTTGGCAAAGCCAGATAGCCTACGTGCATATGCATGGGTGTATGTGTGTGGGTTTTCCATCTGGGTCACCGCATTTAGCAGTACAAATTTAAGAAAGGTCACCCGTCTGCTCTTTCCTTCTCTTCATTTTCGATCATGGTGGGAGGTGGGCTTGCCCCACATTCCACATTCCACCTCCCAAATCATATTTCGGGACTGGTCTACTTGGAGTTTAGCAAATATTCGCCAACTGTGCACCCCATTTCTCACTCCCCAAGAATAATATTTCCTGTTCTGTTCCCCATGGACCTGTGTGTGGTTGGCTGAGAAAATAGTCACTCAATGATATATTCACTTCCTCCTCCCAGAACCTATGGATATCACCTTATATGGAAAAAGATGTAAGTCAAAGATCCTGACAAGGGAGCTATCCTGGATTATTTGGGTGAGCCCTAAGTGCAATTACATGACTCTTTCTAGGTGAAAGGCTGTTCCATCCAGCAGAACCTACAGTGGAGTCACCCCCAAAGTGGCAGCTAGGGAGTTCCTACAGGGGACTGCCCCACGCTATCCTGAAATGGAGCTGATTGGGATCCCAAAGAAAGAAGCACTGAATGCCAGGGTGATCAGTCCAAAGCACTTATTAGGTGATCTGCTGTACAGGGCTATGGCTTCCTTGAGACTGACAGGAAAAGAGATGCTCCACCCAGGTATGTCCGCAACAGGATTTGGGGTTACAAGGTTTATAGGAAGGTCGAAGGAATTTTTCTCAGGGGCAAGGTTAGTTTCACGGTATTTAGCCACATGTTTGATCTTCAGTGTTTTCAGCAACAAGCTAAACACCTTTATCAGTGTCTGGAAATGTTCAAGGCCCCCACTTGGGTTCAAGCCTGCTATGAAAACGTGCCGCTGACCCGTCACAGAGGCGTCAAGGCACACTGTGTTTCTCGGTCAGGACAGAGAAAAAGAGCAGGGGGATCTGGAGGACCCTACAGAACCAGAGGGAGTGTTGATACACACAGAGGAGAAGCCACGTGGAGAGGGAGGCAGAGATCGGAGTGGTGCGACTGCAAGCCCGGTACTGCTGGAGTTGCCCAAAGCTGGAAGAGGTAAGGAAAGGTCCTCCTCTACTTCCCCTGTGTCAAAGGCAAACAAAGCCGGACATTAGTCCAAGTGGTAAAAACAGA